>NW_028300915.1:1482500-1782500 GCF_049000335.1 Polistes dominula
AATCTTTTTTTTTTATTAATTATTAATCCTAAAGAATTAAAAATATATTTATGTATGATAACCAAAAATATATATATATATATATATATATATATTTACAATGTGATTTTTCTATCATTGAAAATTATTCTCTCTTGAAACTAAACTTTACTTCAAATATATATATATATATATATATATATATATATATATATATATATATATATATATATATATATATATTTTCTTTTCTCACTGATCACTGATATCAACAACCCCCCCCTTCTTTCTTTACTTCCCCTATCATCATTTATTCTTTTTACTCAAATACAAAAAGCAATTTTTTATTGAACATTCTTCTTATTCAATAAATTCTAATAATTGTTTTTTTTTTTTTATATAAAACAATGTTGTTTGTTGGTAGTAGTAACATCAAGAAGTGATGTATTATTTTTTTGTATTGTTTTGTTTTGTTTTATATCTCGTGAATTTTGGATTGATCATATTTAATTCAATAAATTTTATTAATCGATGTGAAAAGTGTTATTTTTCAATTAACTGTTCTTTTGTTTTTTTTGTAACTTTATCAATTGAAAATTTTCATTCACAAATTAATGGAACAATATTCGAGAACAATCAAGTAGAATTGGATATATCACAAAGAGATCAGTTTTCATATTCGATGTGATGGTTTGTTTATGTGTGTAACATGTGTGTTGAGATTAATTGAACAAATAAAAAAAAAAAAGAGATAAATTAATTACTAATTTATTTATAGTTTGGTTTTTTTTTTGTTTTTTTCTTTAACTCTTTCAATTATTTAATATCATTGACAATTGATATTTTTTATTCAACTTTAGTATCATTTTATATATATATATATATGTATGTATGTATGTATGTGTAATATGTTTGTTATGTATGAATTATTTTTAATAAATAGAATTAATAACTTTAATTTATATTTTATACACATAATGAAATGTCTATTTTTTTTTCTTTTTTTTTTTTTTTACGAATTGCAATTGAACAAAATCCGAGATCAAAAGAAAAATCTTTGTTCGTTAAGTTAAATAAAGGGTGGAGATTGGTGGGTGAGGGTGAGGGTTGTGAGTGGTATTTAGAATTTACTTTTTTGTTCATTTTACAATCAATTTGTTGTTTTGTTTATAAACGTTTAAAAAGTTTATGAAAAAAAAAACAAAAAAGAAAATTCAATTAATATGAACACGAATAGGAAAAACTATCTCCTCAAGTCGCATATTCTACTTTCTACTTTTTCATTTGATGCTCGATTATGATTCCTTTTTTTTTTTTTGCATTTTCCTTGTTTGTTTTTTTTATATTCTTTGCTTTTTTTATTCTTTTTTTGTTTTAAAGTAAGATATGAATTTGTCATAAGTTAATTTTTATTGCTCCGTATACTTTACAGAATTCCCTTCTTCTTCTTCTTCTTTTTTCTTTTTTATCTCAGTCTCTCTCAATGTTAAATTTCTCTCTCTCTCTCTCTCTCTTTCTTTTTTTTTTTTTTTTTTATTTATTCTCACTCATACATGATGTACATACACGCAAATATACATGCAAACCAAAAAAAAAACACACTCATCGTACAATCTTTACATAGGAAAATAATGCATTTCTTTCGACAACCCTTTTTATTCTCAAAACAAATCCTCTTAATTATATATATATATATATTTATTTATGTATGTATGTATGTATGTATGTATATATATATATACTTTTAAGCAATACTCCATTATCTTCTTTTAACGAAATATTTTTCTTAACTTTCATTACTTTTTTTTGTTTTTTGTTATCTACTTTGTTGTTTGTTTAATTAATAATTTTCGAGAGGTTTATACATCCTAACGATTAAGTTGCATTGAATTATTTTTAAAAACAAAGAACAATAATAATAGTTGTGTTACTTTTATTCTCCCATTTTCTCTTTTCATTTATTTATAATTTCATTAACTTCTTTCACATTAGTTCATTTCTCAAAGAAAATATATATATATATATATGTATATATGAGTGTATATATATTTATGTGTATATGTATGTACACGTACATACAAAAAGCGAGTGTAAGATATTGATCTATTATTTATTTATTTATTTATTTATTTATTTATGTTCATTATTATTATTATTTATGTATTTATTATTATTATCATCATCATTATTATTATTATTATTATTTACCATTATTATTTAGTCACAGATGCTTTTCTAGAGCGAATTTCTTCTCGATGCTCATTTTTCGTCTCTTCATCGTAGAAATATGATTTTCATCATTTTTTTTCTTTTTAATTATTATTATTATTATTATTATTATTAATTTTTTTTTGCTATTCGTATAAATAAAAGCTAATATAATATTAATAGAAAAAAAGAACGAAAGGAAGGAAGGAAGAAAGAAAGAAAGAAAATAATAGAAAAGGGACACAAAATATTAAAGGAAAAATGAAAAAAAGAAAATAATAATAATAATAATAATATATTTTACAAAGTATGAGAATTCACGATGAAAATATGAAAAAAGAAAAAAAAAAGAAAAAAAAATAAAAGCGTGTGAAATATTATTTCATCTTCATTGTACAGCATGCATTTTGTAATAATAAAATGTTATTATTAATATTATCATTATTACTATTATTATAATTATAATTATTATTATTATTATTAGGTGAAAAGACACTCATGATCAATCTCTAATATTATTATTAATAATTGTTTTCGTTATTCTTTCACGTGGCGACAAAGAAGAAGAAAGAAAGTAAAGAAAAAAAAAGAACTAATAAAAAAAAAAGAAATGAGTCCGTCATTTTGCAAATTCTGACCTATTCTTTTTTGTTTTTTTTCATATTTTTACTCTTTTATATGTTTTGTTTTTTCCCTGGTAAGTAGTAATAGTAGTAATAATAAGTAGTAAATTGCGAATTGTCTCTCCAGAGAATTAAACACACATATTTTTGTTAAAGGAATCATACACACAACGCATATTGTTTTGTTTCGTTTTGTTTTGTTTTGTTTTGTTTTCATGAATCATAAAATGGTGAATCGAATCGTCGTTATTCAGCTTAATATTAATATATATATATATATATATATATATATACGAGTTTAAAAACTAAAAATAATATTATTCTTCAATATATAATATATATATATACAATGTGATATTGGTAGTAACGTAATAAATAAGCTCAAGTTATACAACAAACACTCTCTTCTACTTTTCACATGAATAAAATTCGTCCGTATAATAATTACAAATCGTCACACCACCACCACCATCCCTCTCGTCGTATCAATCATATATTTTCATTCATTTTACCCTCTCTCTCTCTCTTTATTATATTTCTCATCATTCTTTATCATCGATCGCGTCACAAACACATTGATTAATCGTCATTATCATATTTTTTTTTCTTTTCTTTTCTTTTTTTTTTATATCTCTTAAACCTCATTAATCGTCGTCATTATCATTGTCATCATTATATAATCGCTCTATGGGGGAAACGAAAAAAAAAAAAATAAAATAAAATAAAATAATAATAACAGACCAACGTTATACAATATACAATAATTCGTTTTTGTTTCTTTTTCTTGATCTTTTGTCGGTTCTAAACGATAAAGGTTTGTTTCTCTTCATTCATTTTATCATTTCTTTTCTTTTTTTTGTCTCTTACTACTCCTCCTCCTCCTCTCCTTACTTTCATATATTATTTTATTTTCAGAAAAGCACTTCTCGTCTAGGATAAAAATATTCTACACTACCGTGTTGATTGTTTTTAAAAAATAATAATAATAATAATAATAATAAAATTTGGCTTAGTTATAAAGCCCATCATCATCATCATCATCATTCATTTATTGATCATTTTATTTCAATAAGTTTGTTGTGGTTGTTATCATCAATTTATTTAATAATCAAATAATATATTCGAACTTTGTCAGATTTATTTCAGATCTGTTTTTTTTTTTTTATTATTATTATTATAGTTCTGTCTTCGAATAAATCTATAAAGAGAATGACACACCTTTATCTTTTAAACCAATATAGTATATATATATATATATATATAGAATGTTATATGCTACCCCTATTAATTCTCGTTCAAGTTTTTACAACACACAAGCAATGAAATTAAAGAACGATTTATAATCAAACATACAGGGTTTATTGTTATTATTATTATTATTATTATTATTATTATTATTATTATTATATAATATATAATCCTCCATCCTTCCCTCCCTTCCTCCCTCCATCTCTCCAACCCTTCATTCCTGTGAAAAAAAGCACAGATTCATTCGAAATATTCTTGTTTTCTTGTTTTTCTCTCTCCCGTACCACCCCTTTGATTGTTCGTAACGTTCATCCCTTCATTATTTAATTCATTAATTTATTTAATGCACATCGTATTATTACCGATAAAAACTAACGATTCCATAATCTGTGTTCATTTTTTGTTTTTTTTTTTATTTATTTTTTTATATATATAATAGGCACTTCTCGTGGTGGGGGGGGGGAATTAAAAAACAAATTATTTTGCGCGAGTATCCGCTTAAATTTGTTTACAGGTGAGAAACTTTGGTTGATTTAATCGTTTTTTTCTTTTCTTTTTTTTAGAATCGACATTTTCTTCTACTTCTTTTCTTCCTTCTATTTCTTCTTCTTACTCCTCTTCTTCTTCTTCATCTTCTTATTCTGATTCTTCTTCTTCTTCTTCTTCAATTTACACACGATTACTATACATTCTATATTTTGATAGTTTGTAAATTCACAACAACAACAACAACGTACATACATACATCATACGCTGTATAATTAAATAGTTTCTTTTATATCATTTTCTCTTAAGTAATATAGTATGTGTAAAATAATCGTGTGTGTGTGTGTGTGTGTGTTCTCTCCATTATTCTTCTTCTTCTTCTTCTTCTTCTTCTTCTTCTTCTTCTTCTTCTTCTTCGAGTCACCATAACTCGAAGAGATAAAACTGCATCATTCACGACACTTTGTTTGTTTGTTTGTTTGTTTTTTTTTGTATATTTATTAAAGCATGCTTGGCTATTCATTCTTGCCTGCATCATCAACAATTCGATTGTCTCTCTCTCTCTTTCTCTCTGTCTCTCTCTGTCTCTCCTCAGTTTTGTTTTGTGTTGAAACTTCAAGTAGGAATTTGAAGAAAAACAAAAACAGATATTCGTAAGTATATTTGAATTCCTCTTGAAAGAATCGAATTTTTCAATATGAAGAAGAGAGCGAAAAAGTGTGCAACACAACAACAACTCTCTCTTACAAGTCCAAACTAGGCGCGCGGCAGGGGATGGCAAATATTTGTATTATAAAAGAAGGCATTTTTTTTATATTTATTTATTTACTTCTCTCCCCTTCCGTCGACCTTTATCGTTTGATCAGTTCTCATTTTTCAGTAGGTCTCGTTACCGTTTGTGGTATTACTGTCAATGACTTTGGAATTTTTGGCAATATGGGAATTGGATTAGATGGTTTAGTCGTCACTTGTATAGACTTTGGCAGATTAAGGTTATGTATTAGATTTTGTGTTGGACTGTTCTCATTTGACGTTCTCATGTCACATATAAGTGGTTCAAAATCACCTCTCGTTTGACGATTCAACATTTCTTGTTGTCTTCTCAAATGTTGTTGAAATTGCGTTTGAGCCACGTATTGTACTGCTTTTTGATATTGAGTTGTTGATTTGAAATTTGGGGGAGAATTTGAATTACCCGATGGTACACCACTACTACTACTACTACTACCAACACCACCACCACCACCACCACCACTACCACTACTAGTAGGACTTGCACACTGTTTATCACTAAACATTTGTTTTGGTTTTTTCGAATTTTGTAATCGTTTGTATTCCGGATCGGTCATTTGGAACACTTTGCCACCCGAGGACATTGGTAATTTGGAACTATCTTTACGTTTGTTATTTCCATTTGCCGAACTTGTAGATGGTAAACTGAGTCGTTGCAAATTAGGAGGTGGTTTTTTAATAATTGATACACCCGAATTTAATTTCATTGCACGCGGTGGACTACCTTTTGTCGTTAATTGTATAACTGGTGATTTTGCGGTAGAACTTCCCATTGGTAAAGAGTGTCTATCTCTTTCTAATACATATCCGCCACTTAAACGACGAGAATTATGAAATTCGTTAGATATCGGTTCCATTATTGGTTCGTCCATTTTTTCAGGACCTTCGTATGATATCAATCTATTTTGAACCGACGTAGAATAATTAATCGCATTACGTGACGCGTTAGGTGCTAAAATTAAATCGCCAGCTCTATAATACTTTTCCAAAAGTATTAAATGTCTGAGGAAAGAACTTTGATTTCCATATGGTCTTTGTAACTCTTGCCATAAAAGTTTCGTATCTCTGTCATATTGAATCATCGTTGCACACTTTTCCCAACCCTGAGGTGTCATCTCTCGAACATTACCAAATTCAATGTTTGCATGAAGATTCATTTCTTCTTCACCCGGAAATAGTGTACGTACACTTATAGAAGGATTAGCTCCGAGTCGTTGAACAACAGGAGTTATGTCGTTGCTAGTTCTTGCTTTTTTCGGTAATTTCGTCAATGTTACCTCCTTGTCCATGGTAAGAATCTCTACGACTTCGTTCGAAACATCACAAGGCATCGTTCCGTCTGATGTAAAATTGTTTACATCGATTACCTTTCTTTTCTTATTCAACTTGTCTGTTGAACCCTCAACACAAAGGAACTGAATATCGGCAGGAATGGTGGTATCATCCGTAGTATTCATTTTAACAGAACGATTGTCATTCTCCTGTTCAGAATTTGTAACTTCATTTTTAATAGATTCAGGTGTTGATTTATCCGACGTTGAATTAGTTGATACATCTGGCGACTTGGAATTTCCATTCTTAGCTGGAGGACATTTAGCTTTCTTACGTTTATCTTTGTCTTTCGATTGACTATTAGAATCTTCTTCTTCATTCTCAAGTACCTCGATATCATGATTATGTAAGATTCTAGAAAATAACACGTTTTTTGTATTATTTTCGTAAGATCTTTTATTAATGTTATAATCAGATCTTAGAAAATAAGTCAATAACACGACATACCTTTTCCTATAGCTCTTATAAAACGACCTGTGATTCATGCTCATATTTTCAGGATCCTTGTATTTAATTTGCAATTGTGTGAAATAACGGCACAATTTGCAAACAAATGTTCTCGCAGAAAGTGAAACTGGTATCGCCTGTTGCGAAAGTCGTTGATTTAATTCGACAGTTTCTGCGTCGGTTAACAAATGCGTATGATTTCTGGCCAATCTTCGATTACAAAGGGCACATGTCAAAAATATTTCGACTTTACTGTAATGGACTACGCAAAATGACATTGATGTGTGTTGACTCGATTCCCAGTCAATATCAACCTGTAATTTATTATTGTTACTTCATTGTAAACATTAAACATGCATATATATATATATAAATATGAAATATTATTTACCTAATACAAATACATAAATTGTTTGTAATTTACTTATAACAAAATAAATCAATACCTGACTTTGAAGTCCAGCTTTAATTTTAAGTAACCAACGTCGTTTAACATTATGGCGTGCAGGATCTCTGCAATCACGTGCTGCACATTTAGATACCATCAATTGACGATGCTTTTGTGGTTTAGCTTGCATGTTTGTTGGACTAGTGTTCGCCTATAAAAAAAAAAAAAAATAATAATAATAATTAATATAATTGTAATTAATTAAATTGATTGTTTCATGAATTATAATAAATTGTTCATACCTTTCTATCTACATGACGATAACACGCGTCACACAGACAAGAATCCTTGTTAAGGTGTCTTTCTACAATTAATATCTTCTTTCTTCTTTCATCCGATTTCATTTGTGCCAAGTGCATAGGTGTATCCAAGGAACCAAATTTTCCAAAACAATAACAACATACATCCGCACATAATCGTCCTGGATGAATAGAAAAAGAAGATGATTTTTCAGGAATAACAAGAGATTGACGATCCTTCGGTGGAGCTTCTTCGTTATCTTCATCTGTGATAATATAATAAAATTGATTAATAAATAATGAACATAATATATATTATCATGAATTTTTTATAAGCAGAGGGGGGTAGCTTGGTAAGGATATTATTATACAAATAAAAATATTTCTTTGGAAATATTCAGCTGTCAGAAGAGCATTATTACTAATAGTTAGAAAATATTATCGTTGTCCTTTTCTTTTTTTGTGTGTTTTGTTTTTTGTTTTTTTTTTTTTGTAATTTAAAAGCAATAGCAAAAGAGACAAACATGCAGAATTACTAGAGATACAAAATTATTTTTTTTTTTAAATAAATATTATAAGAGAGACTACAGATTGTCACAAAAAGGAATTGCCAAAAGCATTACATATTAAATGTTTGTAATAGTTTATAAAACTTATAAATGTAAATTTGTAGTGTTAAATGTAATAATTAAGCAATCCTTCTTTATGTCTTATCTGATAAATAATATTTTGTACAGGACACAAAAGAAAAAGAAAAAGAAAAAGGAAAAGAAAAAAACAACAAGAAAAAAGATATATATGAAATATTGAAAAAGCATTAAAGGAAAAGGATCGATTAACAATGTAGTTATTCCCACAACCAGGATTACCGCAAGAGTGTCTGTGGTTAGTAGTGAACTTTCGGTTCGCACCAGAGCTGCTATCTCCCAAACCACTGGTTCCAAACTGAAAATAAACAAATAATTAAAATCACATAATTAATATAATTTTATTCGTAACACCATTGATGAATATTCACATGAAATCTAATCTTACCTCCTTTTGTATGGTGTAAAAATCAGGTGAATCTCCTTCTCCATCGTTACGTCCTTGCTTCAAAACCATTTTCAAGGGTGATCTCGAACGTTTTTTATCTTTTTCCTTTTCCTTTTGTACGCGAATCACAGTTTTCAATGTACCAGTATATTGTTCCTTTCTTGCTTTCTGATTGTTCACTCTTTCGGCAGCCTTTTCCAACGATTCCAAACCTAATATTCTCAATATTGATTCTTTTTTAGCTTTATCCTCAGGCGTTTCTAAAATTTTCAATCCAATATTAACGCTACTGGATGATTCATCCGAAATAGACGTATCATCTAAATCTTTTTGAGAAACTTCTTCTATTTTACTAGATTTACATTCATCCAACAAATTGTCATTTGTTTCTTTAGATGATAGATCATTATCTGCTGTTATCTGACTCAAAAGTCTTCCACCTTCTTCCGATCTATTCGTTGATTCATTTGGAATTACTAAATCGTTTTCCGATTTACTACGTAAATTATCATTTTTACCTTGGATTTTGTCCAAACTATTACGACCACCACCTTCGGAAAAACCTCTAAAACTATCAGAACATTTAGCAAGATTGTTATAATCATTTAGGAATCTGTTGTTTTCATTGATCTTTGCTACTTCATTGTCAAGCAATGTCTCTTCTTTTTGTTGATCAGACTTTCTACTATTATCTCGTTTAGCTCGTTTATTTTTAAACGTATTATTATTTAATGATTGTTGATCTTCCTTACGTTTTTTAACTTCTCTACCACGTCTGGTACGAGGATGGGTCTCTGAAACATCACTAGTTTCTAAATCTGTTGTACTATTTTGTGATACGTCTGTTTCAGGAGTTTTACAAGTAGTTGTTTCATTACTTGTTTTCAATTCTACATTTTGTTTATTATCATTTTGTGCATTATTACATTCTTCTGTAGATTGACAATCACTTACTGTACTAGTTTTTGATGCATTTTCATGATCCTTGTTACAGGAAGTTGGTCTTTTTTCAACTTTCTTTTGTTTATCACGAACCCTTAATACTCTTTTATTTTCTTCATTTGTTGTTGTTGTTGTTGTTGTTTTAGATTCATCGTTGTTCTTCTCGGAACACAATTTATTGTTCTTATCTTCAACAGTTGTGTTCAAATTATTTTCTACTTTTTTATCAATCATTTCTTCATTTGATTTAATTTTATTCGAGGATATTGATGTATCATTATTTTGATGTTTAGTATCTTCTTTATCCTGACTACTGATAACATCCTTGACAGAATCATTCTTATCATTTATCTCTTTCTTTGAAGTACATGTTGATATTGAATTTAAATCATTATTTATGGTTGGTAATTCAGAATGATTTCTTTCATCTTTCTGATTTAGCAATAATTCAGAGGAACCAAGTATTATCTTCTCAACACTTTCATTGTCATTAAGATTCTTTTCATATTCATTAATATCTTCTAATATTGTTTCTCTTTCTTCACAAAACAACGTTTCTTCTATTTTATCGAGTATCAATTTTCCTTCATCTTTTGTATGAATGGAAGAAGAACTTTCTGCATCTTTGACAATATCATCATTACACGTGTCATTTAATTTGACATTATCACTATTTGTTGTTTCTTTATTTTCTTCTATTTCAGATAATGTTGAAAGTTCATCACCCTTTACTAATCTTTCAACATCAGAATAAATACTTTCCAAAGTTTCTGACTCCTCTGAACATTGACCAGTACTTAAACTTTCTACTTGTTGACAATTTATTTTATCAACTTCCGTATTTATCTCTATTGTTTCATTTTGTGCTTTAACCGATTCATTTATTTCTGTTGAAGATAATAAAATTTTAGTAGACTCATTGGTAACGTCAATTTTTTCAAGTTCCTTATTATTGTCTTCTTCACTTTCACTTATTGGTTTTTTATCCTCTTGCATACATTCGTTGATTTTTTCTTGAAGAGAATCATGCTTTTCATTTGATTCATCAGATAATGTTGGTAATTTCTTTTCTATTTCAGATTCTTCAATGTTATCTTGAGAATGTTTATCATTTGATTTAGCAGATTTTCTTGATAAAGGTGATACCTTCTTGCTATTATTTATCGATTGACTTTCCGTATCTTCCATTTGTTCTATTACCTTAGATGTAATATTTGAATCCTGATCAACTTCATTATTACTTTCTTTAACATCTTTACACGTATTTATTTCTTTACTACTAACTGTAGCTTGTGATGGTTCATGAGAATTATGAGTTTTATTGACTGCCTCAATGTTAGGAGTCTCATCCCTATTATCTTGAGTGTTTTGTGATTGTGTTTCAACCAATTCAATGTCACCCATGACTAGTTTCTCAATTTCTTTGGCAGTATCGGCCACTTTTGGTACTGAGTTCTCCGAATTTTCTGATTTACTCTCATTTTTCGATGCATTAGGTTTATCTTCATCGTTACTCTCATCCAATCCCAATTTCTGAGATTCGGTACTTAATGGTGCAATGATTTCTTCCATATTTGGAATTTCAAAATTTTTACCCAATCCAAGATTCTTTTCCGGACCAAACATTTTACTTTCAATCGATTTAGCAATTGTCAATTTAATATTTTCTATCATTTGATCTATTTTTGACTTTGGATTGCCATCAGATTTTTCAGTTCCATAAAATGAATTAACAGTTTTTCTCATATCTATATTTAAACTATTTCTTCGTCCTTTATTAGACCTATCGTTTAATTTTGACAAAATTGTGTCCTTTCTAACGAGATCTATATTATTTGTTTTTTTAACTTCTTCATGTACTTCTACATTTTTATGTGCTACTACACGTGTCTCCTCAATTTTGATATCGTCCACTTTTGTATTATCGTTATCCGTACTTCTGGCTTTTGTTTTTGAACGTAATATTGGTCCTATTTCACTTAATCTATCTACTCCTCCTCTCTCGCTATTATTATTGTTTTCTATTTCTATTGCAGTTTCACTTTCTGCATAATTTTTCGAAACAACAACATCATCTTTAATTATTATTTCTTCTTTTATTATTATTTGAGAATAATTACCGCTAGATTCGGAAAAACAGGATTCTAGATCAACATTACCATCAGAAATCTGTTCCGTCGAAGTTTCAGATGCTGCAGGATCATCGGAATTTAATCTACGTCCTCCTCCTCCTCCTCCTCCTCCACCTCCTCCTCCTTTCTTAATCTCCATATCATTATTACCAAACGATGTTTCCGAAAGTTGACGTAATTTTCCATTTCGTAAACTCCTTTGGGTTAACAAAGCGTTTGACCTTTTCCTTAATTGAATTGTAGTTTGTGTATGATTTCCTTGTTCTATGTCACCACCACATTCACCTTCCGACATAGTTCTTATATCATCGCAATCAGATTCCTTTTTAATTTCACTCTCAGGAATAATATTTTCATCCACCAACATTTTCCTACTCCTCGTTATTTTTCCATCAACTTTTTCTACAATACCTTGTTGATTATCTACTTCCGAATCACTCAACATTGAAGCTATTACTTCGTCGATAGTAAGATCAATAGAGCTCTTGTTATCTAAGACCGATTTAGATAATTTATTATTATGCACGTTGCTTTTAATATTATTAAATGAAGAATCAGTATCTTTCGTTGTGCCTCTTTTACCTTTTAAATATTTATCCCCTTCTAGAACTTTAGTATAATTTTCTTTCTCCTTTATAGTACTTTTTTTCAGTCCAGTATTTTTTACAAGTTTGGCACTTCTAGGGGAAGATGAGTCAACAGTAGTATCTATTACTTTAGATCTTTTACTATTCTTTGTATTACCTTTTGTAGTATTCAAATGAACAAGAGCTTCTTGATCTTTTTCTGTATTATCTTCGTTATCCTGTTCGCTATTGGTAATCCTTGTCAAGGACTTTGTTTTCTTGGTCCTGAGATTAATCTTGGCACTTTTGTTGGTTGTTTCAGTAGTTTTACTACTTTCTGAATCGTTGATATGATTTTCTGCAGTTCTTAAATTGATATCAGAAGATTTGTCTGTCTCTCCTTTTTCTTCTTTTTCTTCTTCTTCTTCTTCTTCTTCCTCGTCTTCCTCTTTAACTTCCACTTTTTCTTCTATCGATTTAACTTTTCTAGCTTTGATACCTTTCTTGATATCAGAATTAATTCTGCATAAATTTTTACTTCCTACTTTTTTGGTAACCTTTGTATTTATGAAATTATTAGCTTTAGTTACTCTTAAATTCTGTTTACGTTTAAGATTCTTCAAAACCTTTTTCCTTGGCAAACTTGCTTCTAATTTTGCAGGAAGTTGACTGCCCGTTGCTACTGCATCAAAAATATCACGCGCAAGTTGTTGTTGTTGTTTTATATTTGACAAAGACTTGCCTTTTCTACTTTTGACTTCATTAGATGGCAAGCCAGAGTCATTATTCGCCTTCTGTTTTGATTTTGAAGGCGCTAAGGGTCGCTTTTCTCTGGATGCCATCTCACTTCAACCCACATTGGGCTCCTGCAAAATCAACTCTTGATAATTATCTCTCTCTCTCTCTCTCTCTCTCCCTCTCTCTCTCTATCAATGAATTATTTATTAATTTTATATTAATTGCAAATGTTTCAAATTAATCTAATATTATTAATAAATACTATATATTAATGATATAAATTAATGTAGTAATATAATTTATGCATCAAATATTTGTAAACAAAAAATTTAATGTATATATGACATATAATTATCATGGTTAAAGAAAAAATAATAAATAAATAAATAAATATTACTATATTATATTATTTATTTGTATTATTATATTATATATTACTATATTACTATATTGTTATACTACATATTACTATATTATTATATTTTACTATATTGTTATACTATATATTACTATATTACTATATTTTACTATATTGTTATACTACATATTACTATATTACTATATTTTACTATATAGTTATACCATATATTACTATATTATTATATTATATATTACTATATTATTTATACTATATTTTAATATTAATTATATGCAATATTTTTTTTTATTTCAATTTATATTTATAAAATGCAACAAATATTTCATCATTGATAGAAATGTTGATTTATTGAATAAAATGAAAAAAAAAAAAAAAAGTGAAAGGACACGACATATATATACATACATATATATATATATATGTATAATAGAATAAAATATTGTTAATAATACCTTTCCTCTTAAATATAAGGCAGGAACAACAAATGTATTGTACACCAAGTAGAAAAACTACATAATTCGTCTGGACTGGTAATAGGTAAGCGACCGGTTGAAAAGTAGGGTTGATAGATGCGGCCCTGGCGGTCAGAAAAATTACGTGACAAACTTTGCATTTACACGGATACACCGAAGCGCCTCTTCTCCGTAAAGGAACACAGGTCCAAAATATTTCGAGCGATATCTGGCATAATAATGAACAGGTTATCCAAATTTTAGATTCAAAAGAAAGACCATAATGAGTATTAACTACCGAGTTGAAAAATTTCTTGATAAAATTGATCAAAGTTTGGAAAATAATGATACAAATAGTCGCGAAAATATCGCCACGAATAAACAAAAGGTCGGCCCCGATTCGAAATTTCTAAAATCTATCACGAAACGATAAAGATAATATCACGATAAATAATAATACGATTAATTGATAAAACTATTTAACTTACCTCTGAGGCCAAAAATCACGACGAAGATCCGTGATTAACGTGAGAAAACAGGAAAAACAATGTCGTGAAAAACACAGTCCCGTTGCAGGGTGTCTGAACGCTGTCCTACTGTTTGGACACTAGCGACATCTGAAGTTCATTTGTGCAACTTTTTCTCTTCGTCCATAGTCCATTCAAGCTAATCTCATGACATTATTTCAATGTATTTAACCATATAATCTTATACATTGCCGTTATTTCTTCGTTTTTTACGTTCTACGTGATATCACTTCACTTTACTAACAAAAAATAGAATATTATGTTAAACCGTTTATATGAAATAATCCACGATAAAAGTAGCCAACAACGCGGCACTTCTAATCCTATGCTACGTTAACGTTAACGTTAACTAAAGCCGCCGAATACTATTGTAAAATCTACCTTACAAAGAATGCTCGAACGTTTCGATTTTCTCCCCACTAATGTATCATATCTTGATACTGACAAATAACTTTCTCGCGAAAGTCGAAAATAATATGGGAGTAAGAAAGCTAGGGCGATAAAGAAAGCACGGTGAAACGCAGAGAAGAACGAAAAGGAAGACGCGCCCGTGCGCACCAATGGCGGCCACCGACCCTTATTTACCGAGATCAAAATGGCTGCCCTTCGTATTTTCACACGCTCGTGTTTTTCACCGATTTTTCATGCTTCCACCGCTTTACAGTCGATGAAACATACCTTCCCGACTATCACCGAGGTACTAATTTTAATAATTATATTTTAATATACTTAATTCATCAAGTATTTACTTTTAATTAATGCCCAATATACCTTATCGCACCGTCTAACTGTAGTTAGTGATTTTCTCAGAACAACGATAGCGAAGGGCCTCACGTATTCTTACGGTGTGCGCGTGTATCCACTCTCTTGCAATAATTTACCAACACTCTCCTATGATATATTATTCTTATCGCCTGTTTTCTTTTTTTTTACATTACATTATGCTTCTCTAGAATAAATAAATCCTTTAAAAACCTATAAAACAATATTATTTTTATTAAATAACTAATAAAATATAACATAGGAGTATGAAATACTGATAAATGTGTAACATTGTTAAATCTCATGTTACTATTATCTCATAGTAATTATTCTATTCTATTTTTTTTTTTTTTTTAAATATCATTCTCTTTTTCATTTTTAATATAATACTAAAGTCAAATTGTAATGAAACATTTGATATAATATTTTTCAATGAATTTTTATTAAAATTGATTGATGACTTTTCATAAAATATAGAATGATTGATAATCAAAATAATGTGGTTATTTTATTGATATAAATATTAAGTTGATTATATTATTAAAAATGTTTCATTTTTATATGAATTATATATATATATATATATATCATGAGACAAAAGTACTAATAAAGATATTATCTTATTATTTTTGTTTTCAGATAAGTAAAAGATGGAGTAGTTACAAATCTTCACCTATATACAAGGATCCTTCTCATTACACCGATTATGAGATATCAACTGATCCAGTAGAATGGGATTATGTTAAACGTTTAATGAAAAATAAGGTTATACCAAAACCAACAAGTACTGATCAAAATTTACCTTCTGGATGGAAACCAGCAACTGGTTAGTATACTTTTGTTTGTCATTTTGATATATTGTCACAATTGATATATATATATATATAATTCTGTTGTTATAAATAATTATTTTCATTTGTATTTCATTTAATAGCAAAACCAAACGACTACCCTTACTTCATACAACGTACAAAAAATCATATGCTACCTATTTATCTAGCAAGATCATTTAGAGGAATGAGAAGAATAACACACGTACGAAAAATACAAGGAGATATTTGGAAATTAGAAGAAGAATTAAAAAAACATATTGAAGAAACAAAGAAAAGAACAGTTGGTAGCAGAGTAAATGAAATGGTCGGTGAAATTAAATTTAGAGGAGATTTTGTATCTTGCGTAAAACAATGGTTTTTAGATAAAGGTTTTTAAATTTATATATATATATATATATATGTATGTCAATTTGATTTTATATTATAAATATAAGAATTAGAATATTTATAATGTAAATATGATTATTTAAGAACTGTTACAACACAATATTTTCATGTATACTTGTAAAAATAAAAACTTTCATCTTATAACTTTTTTCTAATATTCAAATGAAACAACTAAATAATTCGAAGTAAACATTTTATCAAACATTATTAAAATCAAATGAATTATCAAGCTTATTAATATTAAATTTAATAATAATAATAATAATAATAATAATAGATTGTGAGATAAAAATATGTAAACTTATGATTAACAAAATAATATGATTATTTGTTTGAAGTCATTTTTATACTTGTGTATTAATATGAAAATATATAAAAATAATAGGTAAAAACGCTTCTGTTATGTTCCATTCACAGGAGAATTTATTTTCATAAAGCAATTATAATAAAATCAGTATATCCAGGCATACTTTTATATTATAACTTAAAAAATCATCAAAGTTATAGTTCAGTTAAGCTTTTGTTAAAAATCTGATCACGATACACATGAGAAATAACATATAAATATATGTTTTTGAAATAACATTATAGATATCTCAGACAAAGAAGATTATTTAGTCAGTACATATGCTAAAAAATATATACTGGACATATAATAAGACTAAAAGGCTTTACAAGGACAAAGTTTAATAAATTCTGTCAGTTTTTACATTTATTGCCTCTGAATGGAGCGCGTTATGTATCTGTAAGCAAATTGTAAATTTTACTTAAAGATTTTTCCTTGATTAAATTCACGTCCTTCTTTATCAGTACCAATCCAACTGAAGTACTGATGTACCAATTCCTTTGTCTTTTCATCAGTTGGATCTAATTTTGTCCAACTGTATGACTCATAATCCACTTGCCAATCTGGACATAACTGTAAAACAAATTCATATATTTATTATCAAAAATATATTCATTAATGTTGTTTAAACAGTTGATTTAGTAAGTAATGTGTAAACATACTGTAAAAGCAAGTTCTTGTCCACGCCAAACCCATATACCACTAATAGTACTATCATTGTCTGTACCAAATAAGCAGGTACTGGCAAAAGAAGCTTTACGCATTTTATCTAATCTTTGATACATTCCAGTAATCAGATTGCACGACATAAAAACCTAAACAGAAACAATTATATATATTAATTTCAATGAAATACTTTTATTGCATTATAATTTTGTATAAATACTTACTTTAGTTAATTCATTGTTGTATTTATATTCACTCAACCAGATGCTATAATGTTCTGGATCAAACTTCTGCCAGAAATATGGTATTGACTTTGATTCATCTTCATTGGAATAAAATCGTTTGAAATCATCAAGATCAAATGAACCTTTAGGTAGAGTATCAAAAGGATTTGTTGTTTTAGGCTCTGCAGCTAAAGCTGCTTCTACTGGATCAAGATCTTCATTCTCTTTTGCCTCTTTTGACTCTTTTGGCTCCTTCGGTTCTTTCTTTGATTCTTTTTCTTTCTTCTCTTTTTTGGAAGTCTTTAAAATAAAATATATATATATATATATACATTCATAATTTAAAAAATCATATAATAAAATATTTCAAAGACAGATTATTATATATACCTTTCCTTGCATCTCAGCATACTTTTTAGGATTAAATTCTATAGCTTTTTCAGCCAATTTAAAGGCACCAATTACAGCAACAGATTCAGGTTGATTAATTACTGTTTGGAACCATCGGTTAACATTTTGGTATGGTTTACGTAGATTTGGTTCAAGAACGTATTGATATAAATGGAGTAAAGTCATAGCTAAACAAATATCAGCTAATGTTATTCGTTCTCCAACAACATAAGTTCTCGTAAGTAAATGAGAATTTAAAGTTGTTAAAGCTCGCTTCACATCTTCCTTAGCAGCTTCGATGGTCTGAAATAATAATGTTTTTGATTGAATTTATAGATAATAATATTTGCAATTTTTAAAAATGTACAATTAATTTCTAATTTAAAGAGTTGTATGTATGCAATTGAACATAAGTACAAATATATATATAAGTACATGTGTACTTGTGTACAAATAGTTTATGCAATTATTTATATACCTCTTTTTGTTACAAACAATTGTCTGAATTAACAATCGTTGCCTTTGAAAGAGGACAATATTCAATATTTGTATTATAAAAAGGTATATATGTATAAATAGAAGTAATCATATATAATCATTTAATACCTGTTTGTTGTATGGCATAATTCCAAGTAATGGGAATATCCAAGCACAACTTGGAGGAAGAATTTCTGAATCAGCAAATCCACACCATTGGAAAATGCTTGCTTTTTCTATGTCTGTTTTTCCTCGTAATTGTTCATTTGAGACTGTTAAAGATGATAGTAATCAAATGAAATTAGAATGTCAGTCATAAGGATCAAAAATAATTCCACTTACCATAGTAAGCAATTGCATTACTTTCCGTAAGATATTTTCCATCACTTGTTTCAAATGCCGGTACCTACATTTTAATTATTATAAGAAATATATTATCCCATTATGTATTATTTAATACATCTATTAAGAACTGATAGCAGATGGTTAACATAAGTTAACAAGACATCAGTTAAGAAGATTAAATAATATGACATATGATTTTGACTTACTTTACCAAGTGGAAACTTTTTTAAAAATGTTTCAGTTTTATTAGTTTCACCAAATACAAAGTCTTCGGCAACTTTAATCTGCGCGCCGGAGTATTGAGCAGCAATCAGAGCCTTATATGCCCTAAAATTATCTGGGTACGTGTACAAGGTCTGAAAAAAACATTAAGATATTTAAATAATCACATGTTAATAATCACATTTAATTCATTATAAATAATTATTGATGCATTTTAACGTCGATGATTATAGCTGAAAATTGCATGAATCTCACTTACTCCTGACGCCATTGTTTCCAGTTAAGGGAACAGGAAGTTGAAGGCCGGTAGAGACCACACTGCTCGAATTTACTCCTCTGATTGAGATTCTACGTTCTAGTTTTTTTTTTTTTTATCTTTCTTCTCACTTTACAATATAATTTTTTCAATATAAAGTTTTATAGCTCACTATATTTATATGCATACAATATAACTATAAAATAAATAATATATAACAATTATAATTTTATATTCATAAAAACTGCAATGACTTGAAGGGATTAAAGGAGCACATTCAACTACCACATACACCTATGAACTGATAAGTTTCTTTCATCCGTTAAATTTCTATTGCAACACTTCTTGCAGTTAAGGATTGCTGATTGGTCTTTGGTTGCACAATACGTTCATGTTATTGGTTGAAAAATAAAACATTTTGCTAGTATTAATTCCACTATAGTGGACCAATTACATTCAACTTATTTAATAATTACAAGATTTTATTTATTTACGTTATATAAATATTAAAAATTGTAATATTAAATACGATCAAAAAATATGTCAAAATAAATATAAATATAAATATAAATTGCATTAAAATTGAATGAAATATAAATTGAAATAAAACATGTGTTCCTAAAGACAAGAGACTCATTCGAATAGTTTTCCGAACGCATTGTAAGATTTAGAACTGACTTAAGCAAAAATTTTTTGCCAATGACATTTAATTCCTCGTAACAAAAATGGCCGCGCTCAAGGAGGTTGTTTCTTTATACCAAAATTTAAAACAAGAGTGGACAAAAACACCTTGTAATTTAATCAAATGTGGCAAATTACTTAATCAATTAAAGGTGACAATTTATCATCGTTATCTATTTAATAAGTTTTACTTTTCTTAAATATAACCTCAGTGTGACATTAATAGTAATTACATTTGTTCTTTTTTTGTTTATTAGTTTAATTGTTTTTTTTTTTTATATATATATATATATATACATATAAGAAAAGATTTTATAAGTTCTTTAATTTATATAGGTGGGTCTCACGCATTTAACATTTTTACCAACATCCAACAATCTAGTGAATACTAATGAATTGCTTATAGCAAGTATGTTACTTTTTGATATGATACTCTATTATGATTTTTTAAAAATATTTTCTATTATTATTAAAATATATATTTTTATTTACAGGAGATATATTAGAAATTGGTGCACAGTGGAGTATAGCAGCGGAAGATATACCTTCTTTTGAAAGATATATGGCACAATTGAAATGTTATTATTTTGATTACAAATCAGGATTACTTGAATCTGCTTACAAATATCAACTTTTGGGTTTAAATTTGTTATTTTTATTATCTCAAAATCGTGTAGCAGAATTTCACACGGAATTGGAGCTCTTACCTTCTGATCAAATACAATCGAATCCTTATATTCGACATCCATTAAGTTTAGAACAATATTTGATGGAAGGTTCATATAACAAAATATTTTTAGCTAAAGGCAATGTACCAGCTGCGTGTTATAACTTTTTCATTGATATATTATTAAATACTGTTCGTGATGAAATTGGAGCATGCATGGAAAGCGCATTTGACAAGATATCAATTCATGACGCTTCCAGAATGCTTAATTTATCTACCGAGAAAGATATGAAAGCCTTTGCTACTAAGAAAAATTGGAATTTAACTAAAGATGGATATTTTTACTTTAACACAACGCATGAAAAGAAAGCAGAAGAACCAATACCAAGTGCAGACTTAGCTACACTAGCTATAGATTATGCTAGAGAACTTGAGATGATTGTTTAATAAATTTATATATTATTTTCTGTACTTTAATTAAATAAAGAAAAAAAACATAGTGTATAAGAAATTACACTAATATTCTTCTTATATTTTCTTAGTATTAGAAAAATGTTATCATATTGTTTTGTAATTATTTGTGTAATAATTTTTTTTAATTTTTCGTTATTCTATATTATATAACATATTTTTATTAAATTATTTTATATATTATTATTATTATTTAAATACAAATAAAAAAATTTATCATACATTCATTAAATCATCATAAATGTTTCTTTTTATTATTAAAATACAATTTTAAATGATTGTAATTTGACTCTTGTTCGATATAACTAAAGAATGAATCTAGTAACTTTTGACCGTATGCAAACGAAAGAAGTAAGTGCAGCACTGATTCTGACATTCCTGTCATTTTGACAATACTTTTCACCATAAGAACAGTGAAAAATAATTCTACACATAAGTTCTTACAAAGAATTTGTATTTAATTTATGTCAATGTATTCTAATTGTTAAAATAATTTTAATTAAATTCTTATTTATTGATTATTAATTCAAACATGGCTCGTGAATATGAAGGTGTCAGATATATTTCTGATAAACAAATGGTAATATTTGATATTGGTAGTGCATATACAAAGTAGGTAAATACTTGTTTATTTATATGCAATATATTTTGTTTTTAATAATATGAAATTAAAAAAAAAAAAAACAATATAAATTAGATTTGGTTATGCCGGAGAAACGATGCCAAGAGGAATAATCAAAACAATAGTCAAATGTCCTGAATCCAAAGAAATGAGAAAAGTATTTGATTATTCGGATGTGGATGATTTGTATCAACTTCTTGTTGAATTTCTGCATTTGCTTTTCCTCAGGTAACGTTAATAATATCAATATCAAATTGAAATAATCATTTTAATGTTTTTATTTATTTATTTACCAGGCATGTTGTCATCAGTCCAAAAGATTCAAAAGTACTTATCGTAGAATCTTCATTAACTCCTTCTCAATTTAGAGATACACTTGCTAAAGTAATGTTTCGACATTTTGAAATTGGTTCATTGCTCTTTTTACCAACGCATTTAGCAACAATTAGTACACTAGGAACTGATACGGTTTTAGTATTGGATGTTGGTTATCAAGAAGCAACATTAATTCCTATTTATGAAGGTGTACCAATTTTAAAAGCGTGGCAAGCTTTACCACTTGGTGCTCAAGTTGTACATAAGTAAGTAATCTATTATCATAATCAATATTATTTTTGCTATTAATGTTTGGGTAAAAATGATATGAATATTTTTTTCTTTAGAAATATAAAAACACATTTAGAAAAAAGTTTGCCTGATTATGATTTGACTGAAGATATTATTGAAGATATCAAAGTGAGAACTTGTTTTGTTACTACATTGGAAAGATCTAAAAAATTAGAATCTCAAGATCCTCCAACTCCTCCACCAGCAGTTAAATATCCTAGTGTAAAAACTGTTACTATTCTGGGAGAAATAAGAGAAAAAGCTTATGAAGTATTATGGGAAAGAGATAACGATAATCTTAGTATACCAACTATGATTTTGGATGCTATTATTAAAGTAAGCTAATATACTACATTATAACTCTATGTTTTGATATTATAATTATTTATTTATATATTTATATTTGTAGTGTCCGATAGATATCAGACGTGTCCTAGCAGAGAATATATTATTAATAGGTGGTACAGCAATGGCCAAAGGTTTTGCGAGTCGTTTAAAAGCAGAATTATTATCTTTATTGAAAAGTGATTTATATGCTGATAAATTAAAAATAAAAACATTTAAATTTCATTCAGCTCCAAGTAAACCAAATTATACAGCTTGGTTAGGAGGAGCAATTTATGGTATTGCAGATTTTCCTTCAAGATGTCTAACCAAAGAAACTTATTTAAAATTGAACAGAGTTCCAGATTGGACTAATTTAATAGATAATCAAAAAGAAGATTCATTAATTTGTGAAATGTAATATATGTAATATATAAGCTTTATCTTATATTTATGTATTTATCTTTTAACATCTAGTATTAAATATAAGCATTTCTAAATATATATCTTAAAAAGATAATATGGAAATCTTATTCATTGAATAAACAAAAATATAAAGATCTTAAAACATCATTTTAATTGTATACTGTCGTTATTTTATTAATACAAGATGTTTATATGTTTTCAAAATTATAATGTTGTGAGCAATGTAAGCTTTTCATTAAGTTGCAATTGTGTTTTTATCAATTGTGATAATGCAACTACCATCAAAAGATCTTTTACATTACTGTTAAACATATCATCGAATTGATCACAGCTCATCTTTGGTACCGAATGTACCATGTCCAAAAGAGCTCGACCAACCTAAAATAGTTTATATTTTAAAAATTTTGTTATAATATTAATAATAAACATAAAAAGTATATTTACCTGATTGTCTGGTGGTTGCTTTCCTGCAAGAACGTCATCGACATAATTAAGAACTTGTTCAAGCATCAAGGATAATTTAGAACTAGCTTCTGCAATTTGTGCAAGATCCATCATCGGTTCTATTCCTCCGCCAGCTTTAACACCAGGTATTGGTACATGAGATTGTAATTGCGTTTTTGAACACAATTGCAAACCAACAACTTCGGGTTCGTAGCATGTAATCTAGAAATAAAACAAAAGTATTATAACATAAATAATGATAGTATGTTTTATAATTTATTTAGAATTAAATGTATTTGATTTTAATTACATACCTGTACTTTTACTGGTGTAAACATTGAACCTTGTTTTCCTTTAGGTACTCCTAATGGAACGCATACGTAAGCTTTAATTGCCATTCTTGTAGTATTAGCTAAGGTAGTGTCAACAGTTAAATGAACTGGATTGTTGCATTCTCGTACATAATATTCATGAATAACAGACGAATGAGTAGTAACCTGTCAGAATTACATAATTCTTTGAATTTTTCTTAATAACAGATATTTTTCTTTAATGAGAAAAATATAAATACCTCATTGCCTGTTGCCCACCAGCCAACAACATTTTCTTGAGCGTTCACTCTGTGATTCAACTCGTACAGGTCTACTCCATATGAAAGATCAGCTTCTACTTGGCTTTCAGATTCTTTATGTGGTACGCAGAAACAATTAGTAACTTCAACTACTCCCTTTTCTGAAGTACCTATAACATTTATATACAATTCACATATAATTCATATGTAATATTGATGCACACATAACCTCTATTTGGATGTCACCACGATGCAACATGTGGTGTATGTCAATATTAAAAAACAAATCATACCTAATAATGTACCAATTACGCGTAAAGATTCAGCTTTTCGGCGTTCATATGCATCCACTATTTGGAATAAAACTACGGGATGCACTTTTACAGTTAAATTAAGAGCCATTATTAAAGTGATATAAAACTACACGGGTACGACGATAAAGGAACGTCACACATGTAGGTTATATGTAACTCTCGATCGTTACTTCGAGATATTTCGAGATGAATGAAAACGATGACATTCGATTATCGAATTATAAAATAATAAAGTAACTAACAATATTGTATGTTTTTCATTTAACACATATACGATAATAGATAAATCAATAATAAAAGAAATACATATATTTATAGGTATAATATATTACAGGTTATGAATTTATTAATATTAACTATATTATTTATAGTCATTTCATAGAAATGCTTCTTGTCATTTTTTAGCGGGAATTCTGCAGAATTTACATTTTATTTTTTTGTACTGATATTACATCCTTGTAACCGGCAGGATTGTCAGAAAATGAAAATATATTTTTATATTATAAAATAAGGTTTGTATTAAATTAAGGTTATAATATTTTAATTATATATGTTTAATTAATATATTTTTATTATTTTTAGATAATAATAATATATGTATATATAAAATGGAAACTCCAGAAATATTTCCATTTCCTTTTACACCTTACAAAATTCAACAAGAATTTATGAAAGAATTATATAAATGTATTGAAAATGGTAATATGGGAATATTTGAAAGTCCAACGGGAACAGGAAAATCATTGTCAGTCATTTGTGGTGCCTTAAAATGGTTATTAGATCATGAGCAATTACAGAAAGATGAACTTAATTCTAAAATTACTGATTTAGATAATAAGATTAAAATGATTGAAGGTACATCCAATGATTGGTTTTCATGTCAGACCGAACAAATGGAATTTAATCTTACAAAAAAAGAATTGCAATCTAAATTAGATGCCATTACTAAATATGAAAAGAAAATTCAACAATATAAAGAAAAAATTAAGAAGAAAAATACAAAGGGAAAAAAGACATATACCAAATTAAAATCTAATCCTTCTGATACACACATAGATGATAATGCATCGATTGATACAGAAAATGATGATATTGATAAGGATTTATTATTGTTAGATGTATTATCAGATTCAGAAAATTCAGCAGAAGAAGATGAAGAAGTTGAACAAGCAAATTTTCATACAAAAATTTATTTCTGTTCAAGAACTCATTCACAACTTTCTCAATTTGTTAAAGAATTAAAGAGAAGTCCTTATTCAGAGAATGTAGCTGTAGTTACATTAGCTTCCAGGTAAGTTTTTGTTTTGTTTAAAAATGATCATTTTTGTAAATTACAATTATAAATAATTGAAATTATTTTAGGCAGAATTATTGTATTAATAAAAGTATAAAGAAATTAAAACATATTAATCTTATCAATGAACAATGTTTACAATTACAAAAGAAAAAAATAACACGTAAAGAAGAAAAACATATTAAAAAATTAAAAGTAACAAATAGCTGTCCATTTTTATCAGGAAATCAGGAATCATTGATGGCTGAATTATTATCAGAAATTCATGATATCGAAGAAATTGTTCAAAAAGGAGAAGAACTTAATACTTGTCCATATTATACAGTAAGAAAATCTATTCAAGATGGTCAATTAATATTAGTACCATACAATTCTATTTTACACAAGAATACAAGAATTAGTTCAGGAATAAATTTAAAAGGAAATGTTTTAATAATCGATGAAGCACATAATTTACTAGAAGCTATTGAAAGAATGTACAGTGCTTCAATTACAGGAAGAAATATACTTCATGCTTATAATCAATTGTCACAGTATCAGAAAAAGTATTATATTTTATATTGCAATTAAATATATTTTATTAATTAAAATTGTGAATAGTATTATAATATATAATACTATTTTATATATAATATCATTTAAATATTATATTCATTTTTTTTACAGATATCAAAATTTGTTTAATGCTAAAAATGTACTTCATTTAAATCAATTAAGCTTTTGTTTGAAAAAGTTTTTAACTGTTTTTGGAGCTACAACGAAATCCCTTCCAACTGATAATACCAGTGGTGATTTAACATCTAAATTATATACAATACAAGAATTTGAAAGAACAACTGATATTGATACTTTAAATATCTTTGATTTAATAAGTTTTGTAAAAAAATCTAAACTTATTAACAAATTAAGAGGTTTTATAGAACAGTATGGTAATGATATTAAAATTCATGAAAATAATAAAACTAAAACTGGCATAACTCAATTCTTAAAATCAATTAGTAATGTTAATAAAGAAGAAAACGTCGAAAGTACAGAAGTAGTACAAAATGAAGAGGAAACAAGTAGTCCATTAACGTTAATTCTTAGCTTTTTAGAATGTTTGGAAAATAATTGTGCTGATGGTCGTATAATTATTATACCTGGTCCTACTATTGGAAAAGGAATTTTAAAATTTCTTTTATTAAATCCAGCAGCTCATTTTCATGATGTTGGTACGTGTATATAGAATATACTGTTTTTTTGATTAATATAAATAATAAATTTTAAAAAATATAATTTTTTACAGTAACTGAAGCCAGAGCTGTAATACTAGCTGGTGGAACCATGGAACCTATATCTGAATTTACTGAACAATTATTTTTAGCAGCGGGTGTTGAATCTGAACGAATTTTAACATTTTCCTGTGATCATGTAATACCTCCAGAAAATATTATATCCAACATCCTATTGTCTGGTCCAACTGGAGTAGAATTTGAATTTAATTTTAAAAATAGACAAAATACAAAACTAGTATGTTGTTTATAATACTAATGATATATGAAATTAATTAGAAATAATATTATCTGTTGTTTTTAAATTTACAGTTAGATGAATTGGGAAGAATGTTAGTAAATTTCTGTAACATTATACCAGCTGGTATTGTAATATTCTTACCATCTTATGATTATGAGAATATAGTGTACGAGCATTTATATAAATCTGGTGTAATAACTAAAATTCGTTTAAAAAAGCAAATCTTTCGTGAACCAAAATCAACGTCACAAGTATACATTTATTAACAATAAAATTTATAAATTATATATATTATTTTGTCAAGAAATATTTTCATTGAAATATATTTATTTCAGGTCAATGATGTTTTAGAACAATACTCACGATGTATACATTGTCCACAAAGTCCACAAAATGGATCATTATTATTTAGCGTTATTGGTAATATCAAATATTTGATTATACATATATGTTTTCACAAAATCTAAATGCGTTTTGTTTTTTTGTTTTTTTTTTTTTTTTTTTTTTTTTTTAGGTGGCAAATTAAGTGAAGGATTAAATTTTTCTGATGATTTGGGAAGATGTATTATTGTTGTTGGAATGCCATATCCTAATATTAAATCAACGGAATTACAAGAAAAGATCAAATATTTAAATGAAAATGTTGTACGTATATAATAAATTTTATTAAATGTTTCAATTTATACTTCAAATTTTTGAATATCTCTTTTATCATTGTCTAATATCAAAATAGAAATCAGACGCTGGACAGAATTTCTATGAAAATTCTTGTATGAAAGCAGTAAATCAATGCATTGGACGAGCTGTACGTCACATTAATGATTATTCAAGTGTAATATTAGTTGATAAACGTTACCGTAATAAAATGAAGGCACTACCTCGATGGATTCAACGTTCATTAACAGTCAGTCAATCATTTGGAAATACAATAAGTATGGTAGCTAAATTTTTTGCTGCAAAAAAGAAGAAAACATAGAAGATGATTATTATTATTGGTCTGCTGTAATTTATTATAATGTATATATATATATATATTATATGTGAGTATATTTGTTTGTATCTATCTTTTACCTATACACTTTATTTATATATGTTTTTTTGTGTGTTATATATATATATATTTATGTCTTTACATATAATTAGCCAGTTGTATTCCAAACTTATACGTGAGATCATGACAATATACTTGACCTGGATACAGAATAGCACATGGAAAATGTGCCTGAAAAAAGTATACATCATAATAAACATTAGAGAAATATACGTAGGTTGGAACTTAAATAGTGGTAACTATATATTCACAACCGATACAAAAGAGTTACATGTTTGATGGTGCGAATGGAGTGGTCTACTGCCTGTCGAATCTCTGGAACAGTTCTGAAGCGAATGCTACGATGGGTTCCGCACAAATTGACGGAAATGCAGAAATGGATGCGTTACAACTCTGCTCAGACTCACTTGGAATGCTATGAGCGCGAAGGAGACGCTTTCTTACGCCGTATCGTAACACTGGATGAGACATGGCAGTAGACCACTCCATTCGCATCATCTACAGAACAGGCTCTGCTGATGGTATATTACGCCTTCCACATCGTTGGCAACGGGTTTCACATAACGCTGGTGACTACTTTGAAGGACAGTAACAGGTGCAAACATGTAACTCTTTTATATCGGTTGTGAATAAATAGTTACCACTATTTATGTTTCAATCTACATATTTATTAATAAAATACGTTAATATACATACATAATTAACAGCATTTGGATAATTCTGAGGTTGAATACTAAAAGCACAATTCTTTTTATAATGTGCTCCTTTTTTTCCTGTAATAAAATCAAGTGGTTTTATATCAGATATTAATAATTCTTCTCCGTTCTCTTTAATTTCTTCATTTGTATTCGAATAATTGTTAATATTTTCATGATCTACCTTTAATCGTAATATTATAATATTTATTTTCAATGGTTAAATATGATATTAAAGAATTTTTGTTTATTATTCACCTTTTCTTGTTGCAGGTAATGATCATTGTACGTTTCAAATGTTGAAGGAGAATATTGTTGTAATAAACGTCCACCGGTATAAAATTGAAGACCAGGCTGATCTGAGTAGACTTCTAAAACGCTGATAAATATGGTAAATATAATATAGTTCTATATTTAATAAAAATATTGTTTATATATACCGTCCAGATTTCATATGTAATGCTCGAGCAACAAATGAACTACCAGATTGCCAATTTTTTGTAACACAAAAGTTATGATCAAAACCTTCTCCTGGAGGAACCTACAAAATAATGAAATACTACTTATATAAGTTCCTTATTTTGTATTTATTTATATGTTTGTATTTCTAAATATGATTTTATGATTGTAGGTTTTTTTTTAATCCATTTTGTTGTTACTCATTTTTAATATTACACGTATTCACATAATAATTTTGTATATAATGTAATACTTTTTCCATATATTCTCCTAAAAGTCTTGGTAAACGTAAATCCATAATTGTTCCACCTACTCCTCTGATAGCTCCCGTTGGTATGGGATCTAAATAATCTGCAAATGTCCAACGATCACAGTTCAATAATATTTGATGTTTTTTTAATTCTTTTTCACCAGCATCCTATAAATAATATATATATATGATAAGATAATAATTATTATTTGAAATAAAGCATATGTTACTTACATGACCAGCAAGATTAAACAATGAACCATGTGACATATTGATTATCGTTGATTTAGATGTTGTCGCACGCATATGTATTTCCAATTTATTATCCGGTGTTAATTTAAATCTTACTGTAGCTAAAACTGCACCTGGATATCCTTCTTCTCCATCTTCACTTAAATAACTCATAACAACAGAACAACCATCGATATGAGAGTTCCAAATTTGTCTACCAAATCCATTTGTCTAGAAAAATTCTTTATAAATGCATTGTTTTTTTAAATTTTTTTTTATTATCTTTCGATAAATGCATTATTTATCAAAAGATTTATAAACATTTTACCCCTCCATGTAAATGATGAATATTAAGATCATTCTTAGTTAATTGATAATCTTTATCTTTGATACTGAAACAACCATTTTTAATACGATTTGCACATCTGCCTAACACACATCCAATAAATGGATTAAACACAGGATTCATGTAACCTGAAAATGAAATTCTTTTTGCAAATACATGAATAAGATGAATATGTAAATAAGAATGATAATATTAAAATATATATATATATATATATTTTAAGTTAAATATATATCGTACTTTTTAAATCATCAAAGCCAAGAACAACGTCTGTACTATGACCAAATTTGTCAGGACATTTAAGGGATATGATAGATGCACCCCATGTAATAACAGTAACTTCCATTCGATTATTATTTATCATAGTATAAGACTTAACAATTATAGGCTTTAATTCATTGAAACTTTGTTCACTATGTTTTTTAATTATTGTTTCTAAAGATTCTTGTTCATAATTTGGAGCTTCTCCTTCGTATGTTTTATAATTTGATAAATCTATAAAAAAAACGCCATATACATATATATAAATGTATACATAATAATTTGATGTTTATTATTGAAAAAAAAAAGAAATATAAAACATACCAGGATATATTTCTCCAAATATCCCTTCTACGATAACACCATTTTTACACCCACAGCCATAAGAATCCATGATATTTTTCAAAATTTAATATTATTTTATTTCAAGTATTATTATTTAATAACTGACGTTATTTGTTATAATTAAACATATGATATATATATATAATATATTTATTAATTTAAAAAAAAAAAAAAGAATTTTTAATATCACTTCATTATTATTATTATTATTATTATATTAATATTAAAATAAACTAAAAATTTGTTTTACTTATTGAAGAAGTGTTTTTTTTTTTTTTTTTTTTTTTTTTTTTTATAAATAAAATACAAGTTTGACAATAGAATATCGTTGATTTGCACAATCGCAAACGATGATAAATAAGTTTGTATTTTTTTTTTTTTTTAATGAATATAATACACCATAGAGCAAGCATTGTACATTCTTGCGATTGACAAAAAAAAAAAAAAATCCAAAATCATTTGACGTAGAGTACTTAAATATCTTTGGTTTAATTTTTTCTATTCTTTTCTTTTCTTTTTTTTTTTTCTAACATTTTTAATTTAAAAAACAAACAAAAAAGGTTAAACAAGAAGCTAAAAATTCACAATAATCTTTTCGTCGTTATTTAAAATCATTTATTATAATGATAATAATTAATAATTAATAATTAATAATTAATAATAATAAAAATGATAATAATTATAATAATAAAAATAATAATAATAATAATAAGTATAATAATAATAATTAATGATAATAATAATAATAATAATAATACGTCGCGTATAAAATACGCTTGATGTGTTATGATAATAATAATAATAATTATTATTATTATTATAATGCATATAAGTCAGATTATTATTTATAATTTATATAACTAATATTTAGAGATAATAATGTACAATACTTGAAAAAATACATGAGTTTTTTTTTTTTTTTAGTGCATACATGTCACATTGCAAAATTGTTCTTTTATCGTTTTTAGTTTTTTTTTTTTATTTTGTTTGTTTGTTCGTTTGTATTATATTATTAATCTCGAAAGCATGTTTTTTTTTTTTTTTTTTTTTTTTTTTTTTCTTATAAAAGCAATTAATTGATAGTACAAGAAATTATTTGTTTTTTTTTCTTTTTTTTTTTTCATTTACTAATGTAAAAATAAAATTGTAATTTCTCAAATTATAAATCTGTTGTGTCCACCATACAAAAAAAAAAAAAAAAAAAAAATAACAAAAAGAAAATGCTCAAATTGCAATATCATCCAATATTATATTTGAAATTGTAATTTTTTTATTTTTTATTTTTATTTTATTGTAATAATTATCTTAAACTTTTTTGTTGTTCTTGTTGTTGTTGTTCTTGTTGTTCTTCTTGTTAATAATTATGTTCTTTTATAGATTTCTCAGTAATTTAGAAATCCATACGACGCACTGTTGCGTTATTTTTATTTTAAGGCGCACACCAAAGCAATCATTTGTTGCTTAAATACACGTGGAACACATTGCACTCAGCTGCTTAATTATATTATATTATATTATATTATATTATATTTATTCTTATGACTATATTGAGTAGTTGAAATAATTCTCATATTTATATGGAATCATGAGTTGTTTTTTCTTTTCTCACATTTTTCTTAAATTTTTTTTTTCTTCTTTTTTTTTTTTAAATTTATATATATATATATATATATATATATATATATATATATATATATATATATATATAAGCCTTGTTCATAGTAAAAACAAGAAATTAATAAACAAAAAGAAAAATGTAACTTTATGAGAATGATCTATATATATATATATATATATATGTTTATATTTGAAGAACTGTGATATTTCCCCATCATCATTAAAATTATTATTTATATATTTATATATATATATATATATTAAGTAAAACTACATTATCCTTCTTCTACAGACAAGTACACGTACAAACATGAGGGGGAATTATCACAGTACAAATGTGTTCAATCAGACATTTCATTTACAGTTAATTTCTTGGTCATAAATGTTATTGTACAAAATTATTAGATTACAAGCAACACATGCAAGTTTCAATGTGAGTTATATATCATTATATATATTTACAATTGAATTTTATTTTTATAAGAGAGAGAGAGAGAGAGAGAGATAGTTTTTCAGTATGTTTGTGTGTGTGTATGTTTATGGTGTATGTCTCTTCTATGTGTGTATGATTTTGGTCATATATTTAAGAATATGAGAGAGAGAGAGAGAGAGAGAGAGAGAAAGAGAATTTAAATATAAATCGTACAACTCTATTTCTGCAAATAATATTTATGTGCAGCATATAGCATTTGAACATTTTGTCAAACATATTTAATACTGTTGACCAAAAAAAGGATAATTTTAATATAACTGATAAATATTATTATTATTATTATTATTTTATATGTGTGTGTGTGTGTAATTTATTTTAAATATACCATTGAATATGTTTAAATATCGCATCTGATAGAATACAAAATCTGATTATTCTTCTTCTTAATCTTCATCTTCATTATCTTCATCATCTTCTTCTTCTTCGTCTATATAATTTAATCTAAACAAGTCATATATATAATATATAAAAAATAAATATAGCTTAGACTAGCACAGTTGGCGAATTTGACGCCATTAATATAATTCATACATCTATAGCTGCCGAACATTATATCTCATAGAATTAAATTATCATAACTATGTATTGATATTTAGCATTTTAAAATTTTGTTAAATGTTGTTTCTCGATTATTTTGGAAGCATTTTGAATTTTGTGTGTGTATGTTGTTTGTGTGTGTGTGTTGTCACTTACATTAAATATGTGATACTAGCACCGCAAAATGTCTTTGTATGGCACAGAAAGGTATACCCATTATAAATTAATTATTCAGCTTCAGATTATTATGTGTTATAACCAATTGATCTTAAAAAAAAAAAAATCTTTCTCTATATATTACATATTGTATATGTATATAATAAAATGCACAAGATATCTCCTTAAATGATTTATTTAATATTATAATTATAATAATAATAATAATAATAATAATAATAATAATAATAATGTGTCACTTTTCTGTACTTAACAAAGATAAAAATGCATACTGAACTTCCATAAATCTTTTCTTAACGAAAAAAAAAAAAAAAAAAAAAAAAAAACACAGAAAATCTCTCTTTAGTGAAACGTCATATTCACATTTTAAACCAAATTAATTCAGAGATACGTTTTTATAGATAATATATACCGTTGATATTAATATAATAGATCTGTTCGATCTATCAGTAAAACTATAGTATTACTACTACAACTTCAACAATTTAAAAACATTCCATTGTAAAAAAATGATGCTTTATGATGAACCACTTTCCTTTTTATTTTATATTTCCTACTGTATTTTATGTACATTACAGTATTATCCTAGAATACTGATTATTTATCAATCAGGAAAGTATCATGTTTATCCAATTGTACTATTTTATAAAGAAAAAAAGTTCCCCCCCTCTTCCCCCCACCCCACCCCCGCCCCTTCTATGTTTTGCATGTTGAGAGATGTAATTTCATGTTTAATTACAGAAATAAAGAAATTACTTTTGATTTGTATAAAACATAGTATTAAAATATACGTAAAATATAAATAGATTTTGATTGATTTTTAATATTAAATTAAAATCATATGTTAAATTATTACCTGTTGCTAAAATTTGTAGCACTCTCATACTACATATATATATATATATATATATATATGTATATATAAGAGAATTTTGCACTGTATGAGCACATACTACAAACTGTCTCCTATGTTTATACTTTCATACTTTAATTTTCATGTAGCAACTTTGCCTTATATGTGAGGGATGAATACTGATCTAATCCAACTCACTATGCGTACCATATAATAATTTCAGGCACTACTTATTAATAATAAATTAACAATACATATCCTTACAATGTTTAGTTAGTTCTTTTAGTAGTTGATAAGTATATTTTATAAGTGAATGGACACATTCACTATTATCTTTCACACACTTTTTAATTGTAATATATATCAAATTGAAAGAATTATATCATCTCTGAAAATTCATTTCTTTGATGTGGTGCATCGAATTTTATATATATGCACATTTGTATTACTATTATTGGCTTTCATATCTCTAAGGTGTATGTAGTATAATTTGATTTAATTCTATATGCGCCTAAGAGATATGTATTATACAAATTGTACAAGGAATGTAGGCATAGTTAATATCTAATATTATAAAGTGATAATTATCAATTAGTGCTTATTATTTGTATGTACAATATCGATTATTATTTATATGAGGTTTGTTTAAATTCTAAAATCACTTATAAACAGATTGTACCCTATATAACTGTATCATTTGTAGAGTACTATGCATGTTGACTACTATGATCTACAGGCACACTAACCAGTTCAATGCATGCTGTATTACATAAAAAAAGAAGTACTCTGACAAGTGTCTCAGTTGGGTGGTACATAATTTATCTTCAATGATAATTTATAAGTACATACAAATTCTTACTATACAACTTTTTATTATATATATATATATATACCTATTATTTAGTATTATATACCTAATATCTTTCAATTTGAATGAGTATGCATATTCATTGTGTTGTATGTTGTAATTTTACATGGGAAGATAATAAAATAATATTAGAAATCGCGGCGAAATACATCATATAATAACATTGTGTATTATTACAGTGAGTAATTTTAAATTTCGGATAACAAAAACAATTTTTTTTTTTTACTGTCCGAATATTAAAATTACTTATTTTATATATATATATATATATATATATATATATATATATATAAAAACATCTTAAATACCACATAATTCAGTGCCTATTATGATTGAAAATAAATATTACAATGGAAGTAGAAATTATTTATAAATGATATTACGAATAATTCAAGAATTACTGATGTGAATTAAGTGTATAACAAATAGTTGTAAAAACTAATATTCATACATATATATATATATATATATAACTTATATAAATTTCATTGGAATGTTAATTACTACAATACTGAACATTATTACAACATATTATGTATATAATCGTGCTAATTAGGAAACAATAGATCGATATTTCAGCCATCGTTAATTAAATGAACATATAAAAAGTCTAATAAACATTTGTAATATAATTTTACTTTGAAGTCAATCGAAATTGTAATACAACAATATACATATTACTATTTGTTTTCACTTTGTTTTTTTAATCAGTATTAATAAGGCATACACACATATATATATATATATATATATATATATATATATATATATATATATATATATATATATATGGAATGTATATATAAAGATATAAATAATATATGAAACTGTTTCATTAAACCATACTACATAAATGTAGTTGTTTATTAGTCATTTGAATATATATATATATATTCCTATTATTTTCATGAATTATTATGTAATGTAAATTGTAATGCAAGAGACACAATGATTCTTTGTTCATTATAAATAGATTAATATCTTATTAGATAATCATCTTGATTATCTCAACTAACAAGTTAAACTGGAATGTAAAATATTCTTAGTGTATAAGATCTTCTGTAATATATTGTTATATGAAAACATTTTACAAGAGGCAGTGTTTTAATGACGTAGATCGTAAATACATCGCCCTTATAACATTCCCTATTAAAGTATTTCGCCGCACATTCCATTCGAATCTCTCAATTACACAAAAATTACAGTGTATGATATTTTCAAAATGAATAGATTATTACAATGGCTATTAATAACTCTTGCTATCTTCCCATTATTTTAAATAAGCCAGTGCTATGATAAAAATTCTCTTTCTAATTCAGAGATACTTGGTTTTCTATTTCTATTCGGACGCCGATTAGCTTGTAAAGGTACTGTCGCATCTTGCGTTTGTCCATGCACAGGAATATCTAATAATGTTTCCCTAATATCGCGCGATACTTCTCGATCAAATGTTACAGGAGAAAATCTAACTCTACTTATAGAAATTTGACTATCTTTTGCTGAAACGTAACTCGAATCTTCCGACGTTAATGAATCTGGTGGTGTTGGATTCGTTGGCGTACAAGATCCTGAATTATTTTTACTTGTACCTTTATTTGGAGAATTATAAGAATAATTAGATCGTTTCAAACTCGAACGTAAACGTGTAACTACTTCGAGATTACTTGGACGTTCTCCAGAATTCGAATTTGATTCGTGAGAATTTTGACGGGATATAAATGTCTGACCATATTCATGATTAAGTATACCAGAATTATATAATGCTATATTTGAGATAATGTTTGATGATCGTGGATAATAGGAACCTGGTGGATATAAAGAGTAAATTTCTTCATCCTCTAAACGAAATGTTGGATTAATGTTACTCTGACTTGATGTACTTGCATTGGAAACGTTCGATGAGGTGCGATGGTGTGTGTACGAAGGAAGTCTTGATGCAGGTCGAGCAGTATTATTTATACTACTTGGATTGTCATATGCATGTGGAAATTCAGCACAGTCTAACATTCTTTCACTATAAAAACAAAAAAACAAAAACAAACAAAAAACATACAAAGATAAATGATTTATTTTCTTGAAATTTCAATAGAATATATTTTTGAAATAATAATATGAAAATACTTACTGATAATCTGGATGTACAAAATAAGATGGTTCAGGTTGATTACGTCTTACCGATGGAACAACTGAATACACTGGTGGTCCATAATCAGGAAATGGTGCAACATTTCCTAAATAAATTGTAGGTGCCCTTTCTATACGTTCAACTCTACCCGTATCAGATGGGTATGTATCCTCATTACTTGTACTACTACTTTTTCTACGTGGGCTTGGTGTTGGGGCATTTGAACCTGTACTACTGACATAATGTTGTGGTGAATCTGTAAACCGTAAAGGTTTATCTGGTATAACACTAGGAGGAAGACCTGGAGCAATACCACCCATATTACTCAAAAATGGCCTGCAATAAAAAGTATTATTTAATAAAAGTTAATTTTTGATTAAAAAATGTATTTTATTGATATACAATAGAGCTTTGATTATTGGAACGCTGCTATTATTCTGAAGTATTTGTCTATTTGTACACAATGTATTTTGTTTGTCAATAATCGAAGCTTTACTGTACATTGAAAGTTTTGAAGTTTACACTCAGACCATAGAGGTGTACCTATAATGACGAGCTGGTCCATGATAAGTATTATGAGGATAACCACTGCTCGAACTAAATTCATAGTCAGGGCCAAGGTAACTAGAATTACGATTTGATCCAAAATCTCCATGTAACCACCATCTTGGTATATCATCTTCGCATTCATTTAATCGTGGATGTAGTCTTGGATGAATTGGAGATATGTTTGACATTCGTACATCATACCCTGTCGCCACACCAGCCAACATGGCTGCGATATTGTATAATACCAGCTCAATTATGCTTAACTTTGGTTTTTTCATTTCACCATTGTATAGAGTAGGCATAGGAACAGGCATTGGCATGATGTAAGGACCAGTCAATCCAGGTGTTAACGAATAATCCGGTGGTACCCATTCGGTTGAGATATCAGATGGTAATGCTGTATAATCTATAAAAAAACAATCATATTTCCATAATAATAAATATGTTGTCTATCTTATGATTTATTGACAATCATAGTAATATTTTAGTTTCTTAATTTAAAGTAAGTTTGAATATATGTGACAAATGAGATTGATTATTTTTTATTATTATTATTACAATGGTTATTGAACAAACGCTTTTCAAATTCAATTTGTGTCTCTTACCTTTATGAAGTATCTAATATAAAATTTTGATTATTCCAATAGTAATTTTTACCTTTAAAGATTTCTTATTAATTCATAACAAAACAGTATAAAAATAAGAAAACTGTTTATAAGCATAATGTATGAACACATGCATATTTTAGATTTTGAAAAATATAATATAAGTTAAGTATATTTATTCAATTAAGGATTTGATTAGTAAATTATAATAATATTAATAATGTTATTTAAATTAAAAATATCTAAGATATTATATAATTAATTGATATATTTTAATAGGAGATTCCTGACTTGTTACAAAAAATTAAATTAGTAAAGAATATTTATAGCAAAGCAAGTAATATTAAATATATAAATATGTAATATATATATATATATATATATATATATATATATATATTTAAATAATTATTTAATTGATATTAGTATTTTTGTATTGAATTTGATATAAAATGTGATAATACAATGTATTCATCTTGGGTGAGTTGACAAATTTTGAATTTAACATCAAAACTATTTCTTTTGATAACATTCACTTTTATTACAAAAAAAAAAAAAGAAATGATGAAGGATTTTCTGTTTGAGACTCAAAACTTTGCAATTTTTCCCTTGAATAGATAAACATTAATATAGGTAAAAATATTGCTTCAATTTATACTCATACAATGCATGCATTGTTATATGCAAAAGTTGCATATTAATTAAAAATATAATCTTAATAATTTATTCAAAGTATATACCCTATTCCTAATTTAGTATCTATATATAGTTTGGTTCAATATTTAAATTTTAGCATATACATCGAATAATAAATAAAAAAAAATAAAAAAATATATGTTCAACATGCACGATGACGCAACAAATGCAGATATTTTAATAAATGCAATAATAGTGCAATATAAAGAAAAAGTTCTATGTAAGCAGAGATGTGTAAATATAGATGCGTAAAACCTAATTATTATGATCATTTGTAAATGTTTAGTTACAAGCATATCTCTTGATATTAATGATAATTATGACATATATATATATATATATATATATATATTCTAAGAATTGATGATTAAGTTGATTAAATTAGAAATAACTAACAGTCCTTTCTGTGCTTTTTTTCATATTCTGTAAATGATAATATACAGAATATAAAAAATAGAGCAATAGTAGTGTAATATACTTGCTTCATAGAATCAATTCACGTTCGTAAGGATATAGAAAAGGACCAAACCCAATTGGAGTTAATTAGGATTTCTACTGGAAGCATGCATGGGAATTTTTTTACGCTCGGTTATTTCTATTTATATATATATACCCATAGTATTTAAGATTCAAATAAAGAAAAGTAAGTAAGTAAGGTTTTATTCTTACTTCCAATACGTATTCCATTCATTTATACTTTATCAATGATAAAGTAATGTAAAAGCAAGTATTTATAAACATATTAGAGAGACATATTATATATGTGACTACAATTATTGTTATATATATATATACAATCAACAAAAATATATTTTTTCTATATATTATATTTCTTTTCTAATTCTATTTATAAAAGAGAGAGAGAGAGAGAGAGAGAAAGAAAAAAAAACAAAAAAGAAGAAGAAGAAAATTAAAAATGAAATTACAGGACCGAGCGTAAAAACCCGAGAGAAAAACGAAAAAACAAAATTCAATGTGTCCAACTGAAAAGGTTTTATTGAAAAAATTTCTATGTCTAAATACAAGTGTGTGCTTGTGGTCCATATATATATAATAATAATAATAATAATAATAATAATAATAATAATAAATAATAATAATAATATTAATAATAATAATAATAATATAATAATAATAATAATAATAATATTAATAATAATGTGATGTGTGCAAATTGGTTTTTTTTTGTTTTTGTTTTTTAAAGATATTCGAAGTTTACTTGTAAGTAATACTAAAAAAAACAAATCGCTGAAAGTTATTCTAACAAGTAAAAACAATGTGCAAAATTAATTTAATAAATGCACAATTAATTAATGCAATAAAAATAATAGCATGACTACTTTTAATTATGAACAGTATATATTTCATCTCATAAAGTAAATCTTTCTAATTGTGACTTATAAAAAAAAAGCTTTATATTGTTATGACTAAAAAAAAAAAAAAAAAGATAGACACAACAAATTTCAAATTAACGCTCTAAAACACTGGAATACTATTAGAGTAAAACTGCTGTAATGGCAGAAGCGCACAAGTTCTTTTCACATAGTAGTAGATTGTTAGCTCTGCTTGTTAGAATGTTATATACTCCAAATAATATAAGAAAAGAACCAACACCAGAAAAGGCTGCAATATTTTTTTTTTTCCTTTTTGAGCTTCTCATTTTTTTGTTTTGTTTTGTTTTGTTTTGTTTCCCATCAGCTTACATTAAAGGCAATAAATAATTTATAGATTATATTTGGATTTTTTTGTTTTTGTTTTTTTTTTTTAGAATATCAAACGCAAGACTGCAATTGTCGGCAATCACGTGTAAAGATAATAATAATAATAATAATAATAATAATAATCTTAGCTCAATGAAATATTTTATTGTGAATTGTATTTTTAAATAAAGTTCAGCCTATTATATTATTATATTATTGACACCAACTTGTAATATTGTTTATAAAATTACTTAAATTTATGCCTGGTCCCTCACCAAAGTTTTATAAAAATCACTTGTTTCTTTTTTTTTCTTTCAAAACAATGTAAAATAGTACATATTGTGCTAAGTGATTTCTTGTTCTTTTTTTTTTTTTTAATTTTTTTTTTTTTAAATGATTTTTATTCTTAAAAAAAAAAAAAAAAAAGGCAGAGCTACACCTTTCCATTTATCAAATAAAAAATATAGCACGATTTTTGTTTATAAAATATATATCTGAAAAAAATAGCTTACATAAATAGATAATAATCTAGGAGCATTGTTGTTGTATGATGAGCAGTAGGACAATGACAAGAAAATCATTGATTGTGGTGTTGTATTTCATGCATTACGTTTATATGATCAAGTTTTAAGCACAATCTACGTAATACAACTTAGCAAGATAACAATATTTTGTTATGAAAGTAAAAACACATTCTCTATTTTGAGATCGTTGCTTCACTACATTACATAAAAACTTTGTGGAAAAAAAAAAAGAAAAAAATTACAAAAAAAAAAAAAAAAAAAAAAACGAAAAAATAATAAAGAAATAAAATAAATAAAAAAGAAGAAGAAGAAGAAGAAGAAGAAGAAGAAGAAGAAGAAAAAAAAAAGAACTTTTACATATATATATATATTCTATGTAATTCTTGCAATATTATGAGAAAACTTACGAGTGGGATAAATGCTTTCTTCAGAAAGGCCTGTGATAAACAGAAGATATGCTTGTTATAATAAAAAAATAATTCAAGATATATAATTATTAACTGAAGAAATTGGCTCATAAAATTGATTTTCTTCGAGAGTTTTTAAAATTCTAATATTATTAAAAATTAAATTTAAAATATAAATTGATTGATATTATACAATCATTTAGTATAATATATATCTGTATATATATATATATATATATTAATTATTATTACATAATAATTATTATATATATATATATATATTTAATAAAAATCTTCTATATAAAAATCATTAATAAAATCTCGTTTGTTCGAAGAAGAAAAAAAAAACAATGTTTACTCTTAGAAAAATGATAGGATCAATAGATATTTGAAATTGTTCAGAATTTTCTGAAAACTCCTGATAAAATGGTCTTTGAACTACCATCAGGATGTGAATGTTCACAATTTTGAACAGAAGAACAATTGGGTGAAGCAAAAGTAACATTATTAATTTCATCTTTCACCGGGTTATATAAACATTCGTTACTTTTGGATTTTTGATTGAACAAAGAATTTGGATCAAAGCTACGATCTAACGATTGATCAGATTGATTAGACGATGTTTCTAATGTACTTATAACATTGTCAAGTGACATTGGAGGCCTATTTGATTTGTTCTCTTGAAAATAACTTAATGAATTTTTCGACCTAGAACTATCGTTCGAATGTTCCGAATCAAAATTACAAAGTTCCGATTCTAAACTCTCAAAGTCAATACCTTCGCGAGAATTAGCAGTTAAAAATTTCGGTACATTATTTTGATCAGAATCACGTCGATTAAATTGCGGAAATGATATCATATTTTCCAAAACGCTATATTCAACTTTAACAGTTGTTGATTTGTCATCAAGGGCATCACGACTACCCCAAGCTTTAACCTTATTAAACATTCTTAAAGGACTTCTAGAGACGCGTGATTTGTGATGCGATTTTTTACCTATCGAATTTTCCGGACTTGATTCTAAACCATCTGCATCGTTGATCTTAATGGTTACGGAATTTTTTCTTTCCGTACTACGTGGAGAATTTAATGAACTTTTTCTCGAGCCAGATGGAGAACGAAAGAAATCAGCTAATGATCCTAATCGTGATTCTGAACTATCTCTACGTTTGGATTCTTTTGATTTGCTTCTATCACGTTTTTTATTCTTAACACGTTTTGCAGTACCTACCAAAGTAGATGCTACACTTTGAACAAAATTTGTAGAATAGGAATGTTCTACTTCGTTTGGTGCATATTTTGGAGATTTAGATGACATTGTTTTTAAAACACTTCCACCCGTAGGCATTATCTTCGTATAATTATCTAAAATAATTGAGTGCTCTTCTGAAAAGTGAGTCTTCAAATTGTTCTGTTGTTTGTGCTCTATAACCATTGTTTCATATATATCATTATCCAACATACAAAAGTCCTCCCCTATATCATAATGTGTCGTACCTGTGCTCTGCATAATATTATCGGAATTTTTGGAAATATCATTATAACTGCATCCTGGCTGATTGTTTGCTATTAAATTATTTGCTGAGGAGTACAATTTTCTGGAGGAGGGGTTACCTATTTCTTGCAGAAGCGGGGAACGATGTGCGCTTGCCAGCAAAGCTGTACGCAGTGGAGTCTTTTCAAGATCTGGCGCAGAACGAGACCAACGTTTGCCACCGGGCGATGCAGGATTTGGTGGTTGTGTGATTATAGCTCCACGCTCTCGTTGATGAAGAGTAGATGGTCCCCAAGTCTTACCCTTAACTCCATCTGCTGGTACTATAGATGGAAGACAAAAAACAAAACGCTACTCTACTAATACTAGCTACAAATTTCCTATCCTTTTCTTTTATTACATTTATTATCTTTTATTCTTCAAACTTTATTTGTAATCTTAAACAAAATTTCATTCATGTAATTCTGTGTTCATAAATAATTATAGAAACTGATGTTCTTTATTTTTTTTTTTTTTTTGTAAATAGAAGAAAAATAGAGGAACTACTAATAATAATAATAATAATAATAATAATTTACATAAATACTTTCTTTTGCTCACACCATGCTTGGCAAGAAAAATATAAAATAAGTATAAATATATCTACAAAGCGCAAACATTGGAAACATCTAATTATGTTTAAGAAATTATGATCATATGTAATAAAAACACATCTGTATAAATTTGAAAATAAAATAACATGAATAATACTGTGACTTCACAAAGTTTAAGATAATTTTTAACTCACATGCAATTGCACGAAGTCTTGGAATACTAGGTGAACCTGGTGGACTGTTTGGTTTTGATGGATTTCTACCTTTCCCTCTGTCTAAGGCCGTATGCTGAACAGTTATCGTATGACGAAAATCTGAATAACAGATATAACATATATGTTTTTTTTTTTTAGAATTACATAAACAAAACAATATGATTAAATGCAATAAATAAATAAAGAGATATATGATTTACCTGAAGGAGCACTAATATTACTTCCTGGTTCTTTTTTATTTAATTTTAATCTAGATTTTTTAAATTTACCACGCCTTTTATTCGGCGTAGGTGTATTTTGTTGTTGTATTATCATGACTGTTAATTCACGTTCTAATAAATCTATTTCACGTGCCGCTAATTCTTGTTCTCGTTGTCGCAAATTTTCTTCATGTTGTCGTTGTTGCACTTGTGCTTTTGTCAATTCCTCTTCTCTACAGCGCAATTCCTAAGAGAGCAATAAAAAGTATAATAATTTAATAAAACAAATCATAAATTGTTGTGCTTTAACATATTTCCCATTAAAAAATAATTTATAATTCATATTATTGTACACATCCTAGTTAAGAACACTTATCTTACCTCTTCAAGAGAACGGCATGCCTTTGTATAGCATTTAACATAATGATTAAATATTATTTTTGTATTTTCATTATACTACGTTACTATCGGAATATTATTTATGAATATAATACAATTATATTACCTTCTCTTTCATGCGCAATCCATGAAGAACTTGTTCAATTTCAAGCCTCCAATCTTCTTGCATCGTATGAAATGATTCATGTGGTGTTGCTGCAAATGCACTACGTACTTCGTCTAATGCTAATAAAATTTCCGCAAAACCAGGTCTGCAATGACTGTCTGATGACCAGCAAGCTGCATTGCAATTATAAGTATTAATATTTGTAATATTGTGTAAAACATATCAATGAGAATTATACTTTATTTTGAATGTTTACCTTCCATGAGACACCTCCAAGGTTGAGGACAAGTTGATGGAATTGGAAGCGTCAGTTTATTGACTGCAACACCATAAGCTACAGCTAATGCATCTATACCTTTATAGGGTGTTTCACCAGTTAACAATTCCCATAAAAGTACACCGTAACTATAAATAAGTAATTATTAATTTAATTGTTTAGATTTCAATGAAATCAATGTTAAATTAAAATTAAGTAAACTTGAAAACTAACTAACCTCCAAACATCACTAGCTTTACTAAAAGTACTTTTTTTAATAACTTCCGGCGCCATCCAGGCATATGTTCCTGCAGCTGACATACGTGTGGTTTTATAAACTTCTCTAGCCAATCCAAAATCTGTTATTTTTAATGTTTTATATTGAAGATCGTCATTTTCAATAGGTTCACTTAGTAACACTATAATAAAAACATATTTACAATTAAAATTAATTGTTGAATTTAATAATAATTATTATTATAGAAAAAAAATATGTATTAAATATAACACATAACCTAACCTACCATTAGAACTTTTTAAGTCTCTATGAATAAGACTGACAGGTGCTTTATTATGAAGATAATCCATACCACGTGCAATTTGAATTGCCCAATCTACAAGAACGTCCGGTCTGATTTTTCTACCACTTAAAACTCTATTTAAACTACCCCCTCTAGCATATTCCATGACAAGACACATGTTTGGCATTTTCAAGCAAACACCTTCTAATTGCACAATATTTTCATGTTTTAATAACCAAAATAATTTTGCTTCTTGTCTGACATTTTCTAATATTACACTAGGTTCTTCATCTGGATCCTGGCGTGCTGCTTTCACAGCTACTTCATGTTTTTGCCAAAACCCTCTGATAACATAAAAAATGGACAACATTAATTTACTTTTACTAATTAACATTATTCATAATAAATAGTTGTGATGTATCATACCTATACACTTTACCAAAACCACCAACACCAATAACTTCTTCTAATTGCAATTCTTCAAAATCTATTTCAATTGGTTGAACTTTATCAATCACTGATGATACCCTATCGATACTCTCTACCTCGGCAACAAAATTAGCTGGAAAAATACCAACTTTGCCATGAATTTTTCCAGTCCACCATCCCTCATCGCCAGAGATTTTCGAGTCCTTGGACAAAACCTAATACAATAGGTAAAATATTATGTTTACATTGAATATCATAAATATTGTTATGATATTTATATTTATACATATATATTGCATACCTCAACAGTTTCACCTCTTTGTAAAGATAACTCATCTTCGCCTTGAGCAACATAATCATATAGCGCAGTGAAAATAGTTGAGCTATTATCTTGTCGTGAACGAGATGATGAATGCGTTCCATGAGATGGACTAGTTTGTTGGGAAACAGTTCTTGCCGTACCACCACTGTGTGTATCAGAAACACTGCTGTCTGACATATTGTTACTGGACGTTCGTCCATATAAATATCCGTAACTAAAAGGGAACAAATCAAATCACTTTGATACGTAATAGCTTATAACAAATCAACCATTGAACTAATACAAAATGATGATCAACCTGGTGGAATGATTGTTCCCTCTGTTTCCAGATTGATATCGTGGAGACAAGGTGGCTGTACTAGAAGTATGAGAATATGTGGAGCCATTCTCTGGATAAAGTAAAAACCGCTCGCTCCGATGACGAGCATCTGGTTGTCCGTGGTCCATCAAGGTAGACAAGCCCCTTGCCGATAGCCCGGCCGGCGGCATATGGATCAACACTTTCCGTAGTCTTTTAGTCCGTGCAAATCACAGTCTCTTATTTTTGCACCTCTAGACAATAATTTGTCTCTTTGATTACACATCACACAAAACAAAAAAGTATTATCTCAAGGTTTCCCCATTGAAATGATAAATTAATTGAACAAAGTTATATCAATGAGTTTCTCTCATTTATTCATTTTGCATAAAGTCCTTAGAAAAGTTATCAGACTTTGAAAATAACTTTTTTACCTATGTATCATGTAACTTTTAATAATGCTCGTGTAAACGTGATACATGGTTGTGATACAAGTTGTTAAACATCATAGTATATGAATATTAAAATGAGAATTCGATATAACACACAATATTCACGATAATAACCGGGGTGAAAGAATGTAATCGTTATCGCTACCACCCCGTGAATAAAAACAATTTAGTAGGGGGCCGGCATTTTGGCTGAGGAATTCACCGACGTCACATAAGGGCTGTCAAAAGTGATGTCAATTTTGTTTTTTGTCACGACGTAATCGTTGGACAATAATTCGATATAGGTGGAATGACGAAAAGTTGTCTTGAAATTGTTCCACCGAAGTGTCGCGTCAGGGTGTGTATACCCACAAGCCACTGTTGACGAGAAGGATTCCTTTTCGGTTAAAAATCTTCTGGTTAGTCGAGGAATATGCCTTCTATGTGTTTCTCAAAGCATCGTGTTCCTCTCCACGAGGACGCGACGCTCCGCGTCAGTCCGCAGGTTAAACGATAATTCCACATTTAATAAGATCAAATTGACGAGCGCTCATAGTGATAACCTAACGGACGCCATGTTTCGTTTGACGGCCCCACCGTTGACGTCGTGATACGTTCGACCGCGATTCACGGGTGGATATCCGAAAGGCTTTCCAACTTTAATGCAACTGCGATTCTTCGATAGTGTACCATCGACACAGAACAGAGCCTGTTCTCAATGCAACGATGACAATTCGAACGGCGGCCACACGAAAACGACGACACTATATCGATCTATTTTTCAAAACGATCTCACACGTGTTTTCATACCCTTGGTGCTTGACATATAATACTTTTATTTCATTTTCAATATAAAAAATACGATAAACTTATGATTATAACTGTTGTTGTATTTGTCATTAGAAAAAGTTATATATCCACTCTCTAACCATGTGGTTTATGATCGCGATCATCTGAAAAATGAAGATGGCTGCGGAGCCACTGAATCGTGTGCGCCAAATCCATTGATTAATAAGAGAAAGACCATGTTGAGATTCGTTGTCACATTCTACTTTGCCACGCGTTTTTTCTTATAGAGAGGATAAGACAAATATATAACCGTTGATCGTCAAGTGATGGGAAAATGGTGAAAAAGTGCTTTTACTATTGGTATGGGTTCGCAAACGCTGGAAATTTTAAGACAAGGCGTCTGGGCGAGCCTAACAGGAGGCTGGTTTTACGATCCACATCTCGATGTTTTCTCAAATACCTTTCATCTCTATGTCTGGTTATTTTTACTTTGTCTTCCATTTACAATATATCTCGTAAGTAATCATTGTATATGTTATTCATTCTACAATCAATAGTCTAAGAATAATAATATTTAGATCTTGCTTATCATTGGTTAAGACAGTAATACACACTACTATCTTATATGTGATTATATTTACATATTGTTTAATGTTTTAATTACTCAATGATTATTTGATTAAATGTTACATTAAAAATATTTTATTTTAGTACTTTCCACCAACATTATATGTTTGGTTAGCTTATTGTTCATCCATTGTCATATTGTTTGGTACAATAAAGTGCATAAATCATGCATTGCATTGTGTCTATGATACTACTGAATGTTTGGAAGAACCAGGTCAATCTATTAGTCAACAAAAATCTGAAAGTGAGAAAAAACGTGTGGCACGTAATAAACATAGAGAACAATTACAAGACCAAGTGGATCATGGTATAGAACTTCAAGTTTTAAATGGTATTTGTATGGAAGATTTCTTTATTTTTCTATTATATAAGTGTATGAGATCAACAAATTTATTTTTCTTATATAATGTTGAAACATACTTTGCTTTTTTTTTTTATCTTATTTCTGTATTTTATTGTTATTTTAGTTTTATTTCTGTATTATTAAAAATGAATAATTATGTCAATTTTGTAATGAATTTTATCAGTTATTATTATATCAATTGGTATTTATAGGTAAAACTGATACTCCACCCGTGGAATGTTCATCACGTAATTCTTTTATCGAGTCCAATATACAAAATGCAGATGCTGATAGTATAACATCGGAATATAATAGAGAAAAACCTAGTTCTACAATAGATTTAAAAGTTGAAATACATAGAAAAAATAGTTCGGAGAGTTCAGAAGAAGCACAGCAATTAAGCAAACCCATGGTAACAAGTATTAATGTACACGAAGCGGAATTAGTTTCTGCTCAATACCATGAACCACGTTTTAGGAATATTATAAATGGTAATGAATTAATAATTATTTACAGTGTGTCATATTAAAATCATTTTGAAATATTACATATAATGATTATATCTAGAATGGAGATTGAAACGACAAAAATGTGTAGTAATAGCAGAAGAAGATCGACCAGGTCCACGTAAATTGTGTAGACATTCATCCGAAGATTCTAGAAATCGTCATTCAAAACAGGGTAGCCTTGGAAAAACTGGATCTGAGAGCCAGATAAAACAAACTAGTTCCTTAGAATTAGAACATCATGGTGATGATTATCCTTATTGGAAATCAAATCAAAGTGTTCGAAGACTTAATTCAAACTCAATTCCAATGGAAACTCACTTAATAAATGACCACCCACAGAGTCTTGAAATAATATCGAAGAAAGAAGATGCGGATAAAAATAAAATTTCTTCACATCCTCAATCATTAGAGGTAATAAATTCACTTTTTCTTTCTATTTATATTTTACATGTTATATCTATTTCATTATTTAATATTATTGTATTTGAATTATCAGGTGATTACTAAAAAGCCACATCAACAACTTATTCATCCACAAAGTCTTGAAACTATTGGTGCCACTAACAAAAATGTAAATATTACAGATGATAATAATCTACCTTTACATCCACAAAGTCTAGAAACAATTAATACTAAAAAAGGTGTGTTCAATATAGAATTTAAATGCAATGACTCCTTGTAAACATTTCAAAGTATCGGTAACCTGTTATTCATTTTATAAAGGTATTACCTCAGAATACTTTAACAAGAAATCAATTACAATTATTACCATATCTCAGCTATGGATCTGAAATTGTCCATCCAATAGCAGAACAAAGTGATGAACAGTTTGCTAATGAAAGTTCAGGAGGCTTTAGTCTTGGTGACTCTTATAGTCCATTATTGACAAGAAAAACAACGAATGACAACACTACCACTTCTAATCGTGACAGAAGTCTTAGTACTAGTAGATTTGACGATAGATTTTCAAGGTAAATATTTAATAATCAAAGTCTAAATTTTTGTATGTGTAGCAACAATATAAGATTTCATTATTGTTTTCAGATTTAATGGTGATACTATAGTTGACAATGACTCAGCGAACTCTCGTGACGCACTTCTTGAAGAGCCCAAATCTAGTGTTAAAAGAAGATATAGTAATGCGAGTCAAAGTAGTCATGAATATTCTGACGGAGAGAGACATAAAGATAAACGACATGATAAAACAAAAAATATAGATGATCCTCAAAACTCGGGCAGTGTAGTTGGAATAGATTGGTTATTTGAATGTAGTGATTATCCAATTGAACCATGGACAAGTAAAAGTAAGTACAACGGATAACACTTCCGTTTAAAAAGGACTGTCAAGGGGTAACGCTTTTTAATTTTCTGTGTTGCATTATTATCTTCTTTTAATTTATGCTGCCAGTATTTTGGACTTTAACTCGATCTGATGATACGGATACATCAGAAAGTCTACAGACAGCTAGTACTGATTGTAAGTTTGCGGTATTCCAAATTTAGTATATGCGAATGTAGAAAAGAAAATAGAATGATTGGTATGAATCGTCGATCCATTGAACTTTCCTATTTATCGAATGTTAAATAAAATGAAGAAATTTGTTTGTTTTTTTTTTTACAGATCTCCATACAAAAGAACCAGATTCAGGTTCATCTAGTACAACAACTTTAAGCATAGAAAATGAAGTTAAACGAAAATTACTTCCACAATTGGAAATAGATAGTAAACGTCATCAAGGCGCCATTCCAAAGCAAAGCCGTCCAAAACTTACCCAAGAAACGACAGATGACAACATCTCTTGCATTGAACAAATCAGACCGAAACCAAAACGAACGGTGGAAATACGTAAAGAAAAAGATAGAAGAGAAACTAAATTTGAACAAACTACTGGATCAAATAATGAATTGAGCACATTATTACCTAGTCCCGCACCACCATTATTGGCTGCATTATTAAATTCAGGCAGAGATTTGTCTGCTCAGTCTGGTACTGTATCTGATCTCAGACCAAACCATAATTCTGAAACTAGAAATTCTCGAGCAAGACAGAGCCGTACGAAACGTTCGAATAGAACTCATAGAAGGCCAAGGCCTAGTAGAGACGATAACGTTGTACCATTAACTGCTCTATTTGGTTTAATATCTAATGGAGAATGTCATTTAGCTACTAATCATAACGACACATCTGAAGGGGCTGTGCATTATTTTCGAGATGATAATGGAGGATGGTTGGCATATACCTTTGACGAAAAAAGTTCTGGTCTTGCTACAGCAACACCAATTCCTTCAAGTAATAATGAAAAATTATGGAATACTTTATTGCGTCAACAATTTAATCAAAATTTACATTACGATGCAAATTGGGAATTAACAGATTCATTAAGCAATAGTTACAGCAGTTTATCTTTAAATTCTGCTGGTTTGACAGTAATCATAGATACACCACCTGTTTTATCAAGTCCAGCGAGTAATCAGACCAAAATACAAAATTCCTTACCATCAAATTTAATTTCTTCAAATGCTGAAAGTTCTAGTCAATGTCCAGTAGGAAATCCAGAATGTGATCAGCTTCATCATACTCTTATTTCGGATTCTATAACAGATAGAAATCGGAGATTACATAATTTATTAGGAAATTTTAATTTATATTCTTATTCGGCGGATTCCAATAATCGTGTACCGGTATTAACATTACCTACACATCAAGAAGCTGATATAAATTCAAGCTTATCTTGGAATCGTTTTATAGATGGTTTAGATGGTTCTGATACAAAACCTAAACAAACGAGGCATTATTATAAATGGAAGATAGGAAAATTACCACATGTTAAAATACGATTCGATAGATTGGCATTGTTAGCTTTACTCGATCGTAATTTAACTGTTATAGAAACAATTGTTTCTACATTATTGGCTGTGATTGTTGCTGGTTTAGGTTTAATTTTGCTTCAGCAAGGATTTTATCGTGATATATTTGCGTTTATGTTTTGTTTTGTAACTGCTGGTTGTCAATATTCTTTATTAAAATCAGTTCAACCAGATGCGGCATCTCCCACTCATGGTTTTAATCGTATCATAGTATTTTCTAGGCCAGTGTATTATATACTATGTTCGGGATTTATTTTAATATTTAATGAATCTTTAAGAAATTTTAAAAGTTCGGAATTTCGTGTATATGGTTTTCGCGTTATCGATTGTGATATTATATTACAAATAAGAAATGTTTTATTAATTTTTCTTCTTTGTTTTCCAATTGTATTCTCATTAGGTTTATTTCCACAGATCAACACTTTTCTAATGTATCTATGTGAACATTTAGATATCCATTTATTTGGTGGAAATGCTGCTACCAGTTTGGTCTCTTCTATATACTGTCTTGCTCGTAGTATAATTACTGTTACTGTATTGTATGGATTTGCATATGGTGCTCTTACTGAACCGAAATCTTCACAACATATCTTATTTTCTATCTTTGCTGGATTACTTGTAGCTGTATCTTATCATCTAAGTAGATCATCTTCAGATCCAAGTGTTATTTGGGATATTGTCAAATCAAATCTTTGGCCTCCAGAAATGTATATTGAAGAGAAGGAAGCAAAGATTATAGAAAATACAACTCATAAAGATAATTTAACAACAACGTATAAAGAAGCTAAAATTAGAACATCTGGTAGAAAAAAAGATGTAAAAATAAAAGTTGGAGAACAGATGTCTGATTCAGAATTAGTTGACCCACTTCCAGAGAAATTACGTGCAACTGTTAATGCTAGATTGAAAAATGATTTAATTGTCTGCGCCGTTATTGGAATTTTATCTTTTGGAATTCATTGTTCTACGGTATTCACTGCTTTACAACCAGAATTAAATCCTGTATTGTGGGGTATCGTCAGTTGTTTAGGATTTCTTCTACATTATGTAGTACCACAACTTAGAAAACAATTACCATGGTTGTGTCTTGCTAGACCTGTCTTACGTAGTCACGAACATGCACAATTCGAAGTACGTGAGCCAGTTAAAATCATGTGGTTTGAAAAAGCATATGTTTGTTTATGCTTTCTTGAGAGGAATATCCTTTATCCAATTGTATTTTTAGGCGCACTTACTGAATGCTCATCTAAGATAGTAGCAAAATTTGGAGAAAATGTTGGAGCATTAATTATAGTTGTATGCGGATTAAAATCATTACGTTCATCGTATTCTGATCCGTCAACTCGTTATTTAGTTTTAGTTTTCGCTGTTCTTTTCTTTAAAATAGATTTTCGTGATTTAAGTGAAACTTTTTTAGTTGATTATTTTGTAACAGGTATAGCATTTGCCAAAATTTATGAATTATTATTAAAGATACGATTTATTGTAACATATATTGCACCATGGCAGATTACTTGGGGTAGTGCTTTTCATGCTTTTGCACAACCATTCTCCGTTCCACATTCTGCAATGCTTTTTCTTCAAGCAGGTATATCTGCTGTGTTAAGTACACCGTTAAATCCACTTTTAGGAAGTGCAATTTTTATATCATCGTATGTACGTCCAGTTAAATTTTGGGAACGTGATTATAAAACGAGAAGAGTTGATCATTCAAATACTCGAATGTCATCACATTTAGATCGTAATTTAGGTGCTGATGATAATAATTTAAATTCTATATTTTATGAACAATTAACACGGTCTCTTCAGCATAGTCTTTATGGTGATCTTGCTCTTGGTCGTTGGGGTAATGTAGAGCAAGGAGATTGTTTTCTTTTAGCATCCGATTATCTAAATTGTTTAGTACATATAGTGCAGTTAGGAAATGGTTTAGTTACTTTTCAATTAAGGGGTCTTGAATTCAAAGGAACATACTGTCAACAAAGAGAGGTATTATTTATGTGACTATGCATTAACTATTGCTTTTTTATAAATCTGATAATCTAATTTTGTTGTTTTCCTTTTTTCTATTTTTTTTTAGGTCGAAGCAATATCCGAGGGTATTGAAGACAATGATAATTGTTGTTGTTGTGAAATGGGACATTTTTCAAATGTACTTAGCGTCAATGCAGCTTTTAGTCAAAGATGGCTTGCTTGGGAAGTTGCAAGTGCCAAGTATGTACTTGAAAGTTATTCGATTTCGGATAATTCAGCTGTATCCATGCTACAAGTTTATGAATTTCGTAAAGTATTAATTACTTACTATGTCAAAAGTATTGTTTTCTATGCTCTTAAGTCTCCAAAATTAAAAACTTGGTTGGAAAATCAAGATATTGCTGATGCACTTAAAACAACATTGGACAAAAATTTTGCGGATCTTGACCCAGTTTTCAATATGAACATTGACGAAGATTTTGACTTTCGAGCAAGTGGTATTACAAGAAGTAGTTTTTGTAATGTTTATCTTGATTGGATACAATATTGTGCAACAAAACATGACAAGGTATAATACTTTTGTATTCTATTCATTTTATATATATATATAATATACGATTATTTTTAAGTTTGTTTTGATCTTGTATTGTACATATTATTTTCAGACATTAGAAAAAACACGTGATTCAAATCTAGTATCACTTTGTCTGGGATTAAGTCTTTTAGGAAGACGAGTTTTAGGAGCAGCTTCTCACAACACTGTATCAAGTGTTGAATTCTTTTTATATGGTCTTCATGCACTATTTAAAGGTCTGCTATATTACATATTTATATTTCTTTCATTTTATTTGACTTTAGAAAATATTAAAATAATATTCATATATTTTATTGTAATACAGGAGATTTTCGGATAACATCACCGCGTGACGAATGGGTACTTCATGATGTTGAATTACTGAGAAGTGTTGTAGCTAAAGGTGTAAGGATGGCCTTGAAATTACATCAAGATCATTTTATGAGTTCGGAACAATATATAGAATGTTGTGCTCTTTATGAAGCCATCGACAATCATGATAAAAATCTTGTGATTAGTCACGAAGCTGATCCTTTATGGAGAAATGCTGTTTTAAGTGGAGCACCTAGTCTTTTGGCACTTAGGTAAATAAAATGTGTTTTTTTTTGTTTTATTTTTTCAGATATAGTGAGTCACAGGAATATTGTTACCACTACTATAACTTGAAAAAATATTATTTAACATTTACAGTGAGTATGGGGTACGAATACTCTTATGACTCATTGTATATTAAACTATTTAAATGTAAGATATTTAATAGTATTTGATTACATATTGTTTCTTAGGCATGTACTTGATGATGGCATTGATGAATATAAAGTAATAATGCTTAATAAACGTTACTTAAGCTTTCGAGTAATTAAAATGAATCGTGAATGTGTTCGTGGTCTTTGGGCTGGTCAACAGCAAGAATTAGTATATTTAAGAAATCGAAATCCTGAACGTGGTTCTATACAGAACGCAAAACAGGCATTAAGAAATATAATTAATAGTTCTTGTGATCAACCAATTGGATATCCAATTTATGTTTCGCCATTAACCACAAGTTATGCAGAAACTAATGAACAGTTATGTTCCATAGTTGGAGGTCCTTTAAGTTTTGGTACCATTAAATCGACTGTATTAAAATTGTGGCGAAGGTATAGTCTCAATAGAACATATACATAGGATTGATTATATATTATGAATACAAAATATGACCAATATTTATATTCCAGAGTAAGAAGAAGATGTGGTCAAGGTTGTTCATCAGGTGGAACTGGATCTCAAGATGATGGAGGTTTTGGAAATGATGCAGTATATTCTATGACTACATACAATATCCATTCTGGTATGTAAAAATATTACATTATATATATATATATATATATACACACATCTATGTCTAAATTATAAATAAATTATAATCATTTATCTACCTTTATAATAGGATACGGACAATCAGGTCATAATACTTCTGGATCACAATCAATGGAATCTGGATGTCAAATTGGTGGTTCAACAGGACGTGGTTCTTTAGGTCGTGCAAATACAAATTCTCTTGGTGGTAATAGAGGTTCACTTGCTTCCGTTGGAAAACCCACTAGCTCAACACTTGCCAGTTTGGCTGGACTTCTTAGTAATACTGACATCAAAACTGAAAGTAAAAGTGAAACAAGTTTTTCTAATAAACTTGACAAAGAAGAAGTTTTTCAAAGGGTTCGTGTAAGTATACGAAAATATTCTATATCAAGATTTATCTTGAATATTTTGTCTTATTTTCTACTAACCATTTGTGTTTGATTAATTTCATAGATTATGGACCCAAATCAAGTATATGATGCAATTAATCTTGGTCGTCGAATAGATGTGATTTGGCCAGATGAAAAAATGAGACAGCAAGGTGGTCGATCTGGTTGGCAACATTGGGTACCAGAAAGGGGAATGGAAGGGTGTGTTGTCCATCGTTGGTCTCCAAACCATCGTGATCCAAATCGACGGTCACACGTTGACAAAGTTATATTGCTTGTTAAAATCGACGATAAATATGTTCCAATAGCAGAACAAGGTGTACGAGATCTGGGTGCAGAAGTTTAGTCAAATATTTTTCCATATATTATAAAATCCATATTCTGATAATTCTATAGATCAATTTTTTAACCTATATACATATATATATATATTACAATAATATAATTAAAATGTCGATTGTGGTAAATGCATTCCAACTTAGTCAAAAATGGAGACTATTTTGAGTCATAGAAATATTTTTCAATTAATTCGTTATTGATACAAAAAAAAAACAAAAAAATCAAGCTTAGTTTGAAGAATAATTCTTTTTTTTTTTCTCATTTAAATAATATCCCTTCTTTGACTAGAATCAAGAATTATCGTTAATATCAACAACAAAAATAATAGACTAATATGTAATCCTGAGCATATGCAACTTACTTATAGACAAATATATTTTAATACTTTTTAACTAAAACCAACAACTATACAGAAACACTATTTTTCTTCATTATTTGTTTTTTTTTTTTTGAAAAAAGAATTATTGAGTTATACGGAGTGCAAAGTAAAATTGTATCATGTTGTACTATATTGTGTATTATATTACTATTAGTTGAATTACGAAATAGTATATAAATATGATGCTACTTGTTGTTAAATAATTTGTAATATTGCTTTTATAGGACAAAAATTGTAAATATATATTCATTCAAACAGTAATTTTGTGACTTTAGAAATGTACATAATTTTAATAATTCAGGTATGATATAGTAGATACTATATTTTTGCTGTTATTATTAAATAATAGAATGAATATATTTGAATAACAACAAGAGGCATCATTAGAAAAATTGTACATAAAAAAAAAAAAAAAAAAAAAAAAACAACAACAACAAAACAAACAAACAAACAAAACCATTTGTGTTTTTCTACATTTTGTTATATTTTTTTTAAACTACTTGCTAGGGATGAATTGTAAATTGTATATAATAAGATAACATTTGCAAAAATTAAAGCGTCCACAAATGTATCTAATGAATGTATAATTTCATGGGGCCATACATTTTGCCTCTACATACATATCGGTAAATTAAATACCAATAACATCTTATCTGTAATTTAAATAATACATAAATTTTATTTTTATGAGCAACATCATTTTTTTCTTTTTTCTTTTTTTTTTTTCAATTATTATTTAGAGAAACGCGCAATAGAAATAATAAATAGTATTAAGAACATTTCTTTCATTTGCTGTAACATATTGTATAATATTTTGTTATTGCAACAACAACAACAAATTAAGTGCATGTTATATAATATTATATTGAAAGTTTTTCATTTGAATATCAAGATATTCCAATTCAAATTTTGTAATAATATTTTGTTTCCATATTAGTACAGATCAGGTGTTAAGTGCAAATGTTAAATAATTACAGAATATATACATATATATATGTATATTCTATACATATATATAGAATGTATATATATATATATATGTATATTACAGAACCTATATATATACGTACATACATACATATATATATATACTGGTTATCTATATTATAAGAATTATAAGATTACTTGCAAAAATTTCTTAAAAATTTTGCTATACATTTTTCTTATTAACTGATTGTTCAATTATGTTAAAATCTAACGTTTTTGCAAGTAATCAAATGAAGAGTCACAATAATGCCTTATCATGGTGTTTTAAATACACCTGACTGATAAAAAAACTTAGCTAGTCTTTTAATTAATAATACTTACATATTGCTTGCTGCCGAAACGAAAAGATACAAGCTCTATTATTAGAGATAATATGGATTGATAAATTTATTATATTGCTGGCTTAGTTTCATACATAGCTTGTACAGAATTGTTTTATTATATTAAGAATAAATATCAAATTTTAATCGAATGAAATATTACTCTATTTGCATACCTGCATTTAAATATTACATTTATACTTTTCATTTCAATAATCTCTTTAACATATATATATATATATATTTTTAATTCCATCTACAAATCTAAGTTTCAATATAAAAGCATAATAAAAGTATGAAATAAATGATTGTCACAAGTGCACTCTCTGTTTGAATAAATATCTTTAATTGTAAAAAAAAAAAAAATTAACTGATATTTTATGTAAATAAACAAATTAATTCAACTTTATAGTTACGTTATATAAATATGATCAAATATTATTATATAAAAACATAATAAATAATAATAGAACATCATGTTGTGTTCTTAATAAACCAGAGAAAGTGTATATTCTACTTTAGTTCTATAATAATTTATTTTTTTAAAGTATACATAATTATTATTATTATTATTATTATTATATTATTCACATTTTTTAAAAGTACATTTTAAATTAAATTAATTGTAAATAGATTTGTTTTTTCTTTACAAGAGAGCATTGTCGATATAATCACTATAAGTTACAAGTGCAGTTAGTTATACAATAGTAATACTATATTTTAATGGTACAATTTGTTATATATATATATATATTTATATAAAAGAAGGAAAATTACATGGTCCACAGTTTCCTGAAATTAATCCCTAGTATCCTTAATAATTGTTCATTATAGGAACAATATTACTATATTTTATAGAAAGCTATTCTCAGTAGAAGAATACAAAGACACATTAATGATTATCCACGTTCTTTCTAAATACTAATTTTATATGTATATATATATATATCTAATATGAGTTGATATTAATATAATTACAAATAATAGCATAAAATAGATATAAATTGTCAAAAATATTACATAAATATTAATTATAAAAGAAATATGTATGCATACATTTACATAGTTTTACATATATGACTACATTTACGTGTATATACATTATAAACATGCTCTTATGGTTTCACATTACCATCTTTTGAGTTTGTAGAATCGTCCACTTTCAAATTTACTGAATTATCTTCAATCTTTGAGTTAACTGCTGTATCACGTGCAGTTAACTTTTCTACAAATTGTTCAATCATTTTAATATCTTGTAAGCCAATAAATTTGTCTAAAACTAATCCATTTGATATTGCAAATACTGCTGGTACTGCTTTTACAGAAAATACATCAGCTAAATCTGGATTGGATTCTAAATTGATAATAGCAAGATCTAATGTTTCAATAGGTTCAATAAGTTCTATTAATTTAGGTGTTAATATTGTACAAGGATCACACCAATCTGCATGAAAATTGACAACAACTGTTCCTTTACCATTCATTACTTTGTCATTAAATTCTATGTTACCATTTATCTCATAAACTTTTTTCTTTTGATGAGACAACGAGATACGACGTATCCACATTGGAAATGTTTTATTAATATTTCGCAACATTATTATTAATTTTATTTAACATAAACAAAAATCTAATCTGTTTATACAATATTATATTTAATATATTTGTAGTTGGACCATTCACTGGACAGATTTGATCAAGCTTGCAATCTAGAAATAAATAACAACAAAGAAAAAATATATAACTTATGATACAAAAATATATAAATATATATATATATATACACATTAAATTAAGATAATAGATAATGTATGATTTAGTACCTTTAATAATTAGAAAATCCAATTAGATATTCGCACAGGTCTGACAGATTCTACTAATTGAAATTTGATATATGCCAAAATTCCAATTATAGATGAAATCAGTAATAAAGTAAATAATATTATACGCCAAATAAAAAGATGATCATAAGGCTAAAAAAAAAAACAATATAATTATACCAAAGATAATATGATGGATAAGATAAAATTAGAGACACAGATGATAAAAGTATTCAAGCATATTGGCTAGAGATAAGCAAGATCAAGTCAATTGAAATTAATTCAATAAACATAATTATTTATTTTACGTACCTTTCTTTCATTGACATTAGGTTTATCAGAAGCTCGAGGAATACTGAACAAAATTATAGTAAGAAGACCTATGACAATTATAATAACCAAACCAATTTTCTTCTCTATTCGTAATGATATTAAAAAAGTTACTATTGCAATTGCCCATAAAGTTAGAATCAAGAACAAACCCGTACCAATGCCAAATATCAAAGTAGACATATCTTTGCTAGGATACACATAACCATAACAATAATAAATAAATGATATATATATAGAACATAAATATGAATAACATAACATAAAAGAAATATAAAATTATTTGATAAGTTTTTCTTTTAAATGTATGCACTAATGATTTATATAATTATCAAAATTATATAAACTTATTTTTCAAATTTTATTATACTCACTTCAATCCATCTTCTTGTTTATGTTAATTGAAAATATTTTTTTTGAAGAAGAAGAAGAAGAAGAAAAATCACAGCTTATATTCTTCACAAGTTATTTCCAGGGGAAACTACAAAATAATAATAGAAACATTGTATATATTCATAATTTTTCTAATTGAAATCAAATTTTTATACACAAATTATGTATTAACAAATTTATTGTTAGTATAAAAATATGATGATCAGATCACTGAAAGATATATATATATAAATACTTACTATTAAATTTATCGAATAAATAAATTGGTAATCCATTTAGAAACAGAAAATCTATATATACATATGAAATAATGTATAATCATATTTATCTTTAGAAAAATTTCTATTCACAAAACTCAATTACCGACAGAGTTGGACATATTACAACGGTCGGTAATACAGTTCAAGTTATAAGCATGACAATTTCTATTTCTAAATGTATATATTATATTCTTATTTATCGTGTATTTATATATAATATATTGCATTAATATGTTTTTATAATAGATAAATTTGTAATAAAAAATAGATGTAAATTAAAATAAATGTAATTGTTCTTTTTTTTTTTTTTTAAATAAATATTTGATTTGTGTATTACATCTTACATTTTGAATTATTAGAATTCACCTTATATTTAAATTAAAAATTCAGAATAAATAATTCTTGCTATTGGTTCCAAAGTGCTATTGGTAAATAATATTATATTATCAAAGTGTTTAATAATCTTTATAATACTTACTCAATACTTTGTTAAATTTTGTCATAACCTTGACACTCATATTGTCATTTATAAATATAATATTGAAAAGTTGTTAAAATTAACGATATATTGATAAAAAGGAAAATAATAAAGAAATGGCTACAATTATGATGCTATCAAGATGTACAATTGTACCAGCTACAAAAAAACACACTGCTACTTTATTTTTCTTTCATGGTTCTGGTAAATAACATTAATTAATTTATTAAATAAAATGATTAAAGATAGGATAAGAAAATAAATGATAATGAAGAAAGAAAAAAAATTTGACTTAATGACATGTTTTTCTATTTTCAATAAACATATAAGCATTCTAATTTTCTTATATAAGGAGATACTGGAGAAAATGTGAAGACATGGATTGATGCAATACTCGGAAAAGAATTAAAGTTCCCTCATATAAAAATAATTTATCCTACTGCACCTGCTCAACCTTATACGCCAAATAATGGAATGGTAATATCAAATTTAAAATTGTTGTTTTTTTTTTTTGTGTTGTACCCCCGTTGTTACTTTATTGTAATACGTAACCATTAAAAGTTATATTTTTATAGCTTAGCAATGTATGGTTTAATCGTAAAAATATTTCAAATAAAGTTTCTGAAGAAGAAGATTCCATCACATCAATTTGTCATAACGTGATGAAGTTAATAGATGAAGAACATTTTAATGGAATCCCATATAATAGAATAATTGTTGCTGGTTTTTCAATGGGTGGATCATTGGCATTATATTTAGCATATAAATTTAATTTATCGTTAGGTGGTTGTGCTACAATATCATCATTTCTTAATAGAAATTCAATGGTATATCAGGTATGATATATATATATATATATGTTATATATCTATTATGAAGATTAAATTATTACTTTGTACATTTAATTATAACATTATACTATTTATTTACTATTACATCAAATTAAATTTGTCATTACAGCATTTAGAAAATAATAAACCAAATAATCTACCACCACTTTTACAATTTCATGGTTCTTCGGATATATTAGTTCCAATTCAATGGGGGAATGAAACTTACACCAATCTTAACAAATTTGTTAAAAATGCTGCATTTGTTGCAGTACCAACAGCAAAGCATGAAATAAATAAGGCAGAAATTCTACATTTTGAATTTTGGCTTAATGGTATTCTAGCAGAATAATTATTGTATCATAAAAAACTATTTAACAAAAATATATAATTTAAAGAAATAAATAATATAAATAAATTGTATATATAATACATTTATATTTTACTAATTTATTTGTATTTCTTTTTTTTTTTTAATTGGTAAAAATTTCAATAAATTTATTTAATATAATATTAAAAAAATGTAAATTTCCTCATATATATATATATATATATATATATATATATATATATATATATATATATATATATATATTTACATTACAATGTCCATCCAAATAACCATGATATATATATATATATATATTATGTTGAACTTTGATAATGACATAAGACATGTGTATTTTTAAAGAGAAAATCATACATTTTTATTTAACATTTTATTCGAAAAAAAAAAAAAATATTACATTTAATGCTTGCTACGTACAATGCTCGATACTATCGATTCAACGATTATACAGAAAACCGTCACATGTGTACCTCCCATTGTGAAGCGAACGTACTTATTGACATTCGTTTTATAATGTATTTTCTAAATCGTGCTTTTTAAAAGAACATTAGTGATAGATGTATTTATTTAAGATATTCGTCGATGTAAAATAATAAAAAGAAAATAACGATTGTGACAGTGTCAACCATTGATCTACGCTTTTAGAAGCACGTTCCTTGTAATATCCTTGAACATTCGTGCATTTTAATGAGAATCTCAAAATGGATAAGGCTATTCAAGTGCAGTCAGGATGTGAGATATAGGAATTTGAATGAAGGGTCTGAAATTGATGTAAAACTCATAAACATATAGATAGATATACATATACATATAGATATATATATATATATGTATATCTACCCAGGGGAAAGAATATCGACGTATTGCAAGATGCATTTATGAAGGTATACACGAAATTGAAAGTGATCAATATTATCTACATTTCTTCCAAAACCATTTCTTTAGATTATTTAAACAGTAAGATTGTTTAATAACTTTTGTTAATTACAATTGTTTAAGCACAAATAGAAAGTGAAAAGAATGATAGTGATCAAAGAAGAAAAAGAATGATATATTTTAACCAGTTAAGGGGACTCACCATCAATGTAAAAAAATCGAAAGCACGAATGAGAGAAGAATAATCCGTTTTTGTAATTTAGAATGTTCGAAGCCGTATCGTTAGATCTCGAAGCAGCAGGTTGATGAAAAAGTGGTGAGAGGGAGGAAGAGGAGAGAGAGGTGGTAGTAAAATGGGTCGAGGGTCAAAATGGATCTCGTGTCAATGGCAGTGCGCAAGGCTCGACTCAACGTTCCGTATTCTTACGAGGAACTTCTTTCAATAAAGTGGTGAGTAAAGGTCGATCCAAAGATCGCCGTTCATTTAGAGCTATGACGAAAATGAAATAATAATTAAGGGGGGTGTTAACAACGGCAAACGAATAAAAACCAACGAAAATATTGAATATCTTGCACACAATTGAAGTAAACGATCTTAACATCAGAGAGAGGGATTCTCTAACATCATAAAGAAGAAGAAGAAGAAGAAGTAGAAAATAATATTCTAAAGAAATGAGACGTCGGTGGTATTTAAATAAAACGAAGAACATACTCGTTAAAACATTTAAGAAGAAATTTATTTGTTGTTTGGTGGAATGTGTTTAAGAAATAAAGAATGGAACATGTACCCTTGTTGTGTACATCTTTTTATCAACGTTCCAACATTTAGTCATCAGTGATAATTGAAGAAAACATTGTTTTAAAAAAAAAAGGTTTATAAATATTCTCTTTTCTTTAAGCAAGCGCACTCAATATTAAGTTTGCGAGAGAAAAAAATGTCGATGAAGAAGGATCGTTGTGGTGGTCTCCTTTTGTACTCCAATTGCAGGGGGTGAACTCGAACGATATCGAGTACGGTCGATCAAAGAATAATTACGACGACGACACCAGTAGTGGCACAGTAGATAATTTTTATTCAAGACGAACGGAAACAAAGTAAATAATACAAAGAGAATAAAAGACATTAGTGCGGTGGAAGATTGTGAAAATATTTAACGGCCTCGTTCATGATTTACGGAACATTAGCTGTGACGGAGGAGTCAACTGCAACCACGGGGGCTACTTGGCTTCGCAATATCACCATCCAAGGTGAGACAGACAATGTCATTGTGCAGTTATGGGATAACTTTGGAATCATAATTGTGCGCCTGTATTTAACTGTGTTATTATTGATACGTGACACGCAAATGTGAACTTGAAAAAATCCTCCTAATAAATATCAACTTATATAGAAAAGTTTTTCAAATTGTTAGATAAAAGATCTAATTTTTTTTTTGTTTTTTTTTTTTTTGATTTAACAAAAGACTTATTAATTTAAGTGATATTTTATATTTATCAGTTATTTTTCGATTCGATCGTATTATTCGGATGACAATATTTTTACGCGCGCATAAAATATATTGTCATCTTTTAAAATTATATTCAATTATTTATTTTCTTAAAAGAATTTTTCATTTTAATATTTTTATAATATAAAATGAAAAAAAAAACAAACAAACAAAAAACAAGAATTTTGTTTTCAATATATTTTGTATTATTTTAGTTGCTTATTTGATTCCGAAATTCTTTCGTTCTAAATCTTACACGTTCTACTTTGCAGTAGTTTGTATGCTATTCAAGTGCGCCAAGTGTCGGCGCGGACGTAACAGCAATTCGCTTATAGAATACAATATTGTATACGAGAAGCATAATGCGGGCATCGTGTAAATCTTTAAAATATAATATTCCCAATTGATATTTGATTATATTTTTGTATTGTTTTTTTTTCTTTTTTAAACATTTCATTCATCAACATGACAAACCAAAAGTAATATGTGATATCGATTTAACAAAATTGTTCAATTTCATCTAACGAATAATTTGTTCGAGAAATGTATTTTAAAATATTTCTATACTACACATTAGAATACAAAATATACAGTGTTCTCTATTTTTGTATGAAAAAAAAAAAAAAATCACTTTCACTTACTTTCTATTTAGAAGAAAAACAAAAAAGAAAAAAAAACCATAACCTGTATAATTAGCACGAAAGAGAGAGAGTTTTGACGTTTTATATTTGGTATTGGATTTTGTTTACGACAGAAAAAAGAATTATTTTTATATGGTATTATTATATTCCTTTGATGGCCACTTTAACTATTCATAAAAAAAAAAAACAATTTTGTTAACAGACATTTAATGATATAATATTATTAATACGTTTAATATGAAAACTGAATTATTCGAAACTGGAGAAAGGCCAAAAAAATATTTGATTATATGAGTATATTTATGCCGCATTGCAGAATATTTTACTTATACGTATTAGTTGCATCACTGTGTTAAAACGTACTCATACATATAAATGTAATTTAATCAATATAGTTATATGTATACTTAGTATATATTAATTAATTAATTAGAAAAATTATTAATTATTATTTATAACATAATATAAATCGTATATGGATAATGTTTATTGAACGTAATATTTAAATTAGATATTTTGATGACAGACGGAAGTAACGTTATACATTAAAGTAATTATATACATGATATGCAATCGATTCGAGTCTTGTTGTATATTATATTCAAAGTTAAAAATACTTTCTGTATACAAGTGACATCCGATAAGAAAGATGGGCACGGTTCCAGCTTAGTTGATTTGAATATCGATTCTTTTTTTTTATATATATATATTTTATCTTCATAACAATACTCAAGATAGCGCGGGAAAACTAGCTCCGCCATATTGAATTTCAATTATTTCAAAATGGCTATCGACACGAGGGAGAATCTCATTTTTCAAAAGATACTAGACACGTGTGAAATTATTATATTATATTATATTATATAATAAATCATTTTTTATAAAATAATAAATAAAAATATATGATAACCTTTCAGGAGAGATGAGCAGTAGCAGTGGAAGTTTCGGTGTTGGTGTTGGCGTCGGCGTAGCCGGTGGACCAACACTTGCTGCAGGACAACAAAGTCAAGGAGTTGCGGCATTATTGGTGATGCTGGCTGTGTTGTGTTTTATTTTTGCTTATTGTTGTTGGGGTGCACCATTCTGTCGATCACTTTGTAGACGACATTGTTGTTGTCGTCTGGAGGATCCTGAACCAGATTCACGTTTTGGTAATAGCGATCAAACGATGGTTGCTACACCAACGATCATTCTTTTACCACATGGTAGAATGCTTGTGGTTGATGGTACTATGTTCACACAGTTTCAGGCTGATCCAACTGGTAAGATGCTATAAAATTAATTTTCAATTATTTGTCTATTTAATTAAAATTAATTATTAATTTACCAATTATTATTTTATGTTGTTACAGGTTTGGATTTGGTTGAATTGGGTGATAGTGTACTTCGTGCACAAAGAAATCCACGTAGTATTAATCGACATCAATTGCAAAACAGTCAGGGTAGTATATTGGAAATGGATGCTGAAACTCCTAGTAAAGATAGTTTAGGATCTATAGCATGTTTTCCACCGCCTACTTACGAAAGCATTTACGGCAAAGAAGAGACTGATATGCCGCCTTCGTATTCTGACATTCTATTGCATAGGTATACAAGATTTGTAATTACTGATATTTATTATTCTTAAAATTAAATGCCTAATAATACATTCATTTTTTTTGTAGGTTTGCTAATCTTCCTCATGAGTTAGAGATGCACGATTTTTGTCGTAACGACAAAGAAGAAATCGAAATGCAAAGTTTAGAAGATTGTCCTCATATAGTTGGTAATCCTACGAACGTATTACCTTATCCTTTTTTAATAACGACTTTCTCTAGTCCAAGTTCTCCAAGAAGAACTGTCTCGAGAAATCCATCTATCATAAGTAATCCTTTGGATAATTATTACATGGACAACGATTTAGGGCTATATAGATTAAGCCATGAAATGATTCATCGTGTTTCAAGCAACACTAATTTAAATACTTATAGAACTTCGCACGATGGTATTACGTTTCAATTGTTTCATGAAAATGAAAATCGCCATCAAAGAGATAATACAATAGATAATGAGAATCATCGTTTAAATTCACAAAATGTTAATCGAAACAACGAACAAAGATACTCCCATAGAGTGGATGAAATAACAAACCCCGAATCTGATAACGTAGCAATAGAAAATGATATAATGAATACGAGAAATCGTGCACGAAGTCTTTCAAGAATAAATAACGATAATAATACGAATAGAGAACGTGTTTCTAGAGACAATGATGAACCTGGTGTTGCTTTTGTCAGACATGTTAATACTCACGAAACTGAGACTTCCTTAGACGTTCCACATGAAATGTGTAATGCAAATAGGGTCAACGAAATGTCTCAATCGCAATTATATCATGGAGAACAATCAAGTGTAAGAAATGTTCATTTACAAAATACACAAACTAACGAAATTAACCAAAACAACGAAGCTAGTCCAAATGTAAGGTATCTTCATAGAAGCAGACGAAACGAGGATGAAAATAGAACGCAAAATAATGAAGATTCTAGTTATCCTGATGATGATGATGATGATGCTACTGCTGCTGGTAATTTTGGTGCTCTTGCTGATATTCGCGAGAGTAGGGTCTGATGAATTATTGCCAATTTGGACAATTAATATTTAGGATATTGTATGCTAACATCGCGCCCTACTACTTTTCATTATTTTATATACTTTCAAAAATTCATTCGTTTTCTGATACACTTAATTATAATGATAAAAACGCACACGCAGTGGTTATAAAGTAGTAATTAATGAAATAATGAATAAATGCCGATAAAAGCTCTTCAAATTTATATGAAAGATTTTTACGATTATTAAAGCAGAGGATATATTAACGAACGCATTTATCATTAAACATAAAAAAAAGCATACTATTTTTTCTTAATATAACTTATACATAATATATATATATATATATATATATCTATATATATATATATATATATATATTATATTGTTATTTGAAATGTTTAGAAAATAGGTTAATATTTATTATTATGATATATAAATATTTATTGCGAGTGATATTATTTTGTTGATATTAAATATCAAATTTCAAGTTACAAACCCTTTCTACTTGGTGTGCGATAATATACATATATACATATATATGTATATTGCATTAAGCAATAGTAATACACTTCCTTTAAGAAGATTCAGTGAACATTATTATTATATATATATATCACTATTATATGTCATATCTAATAATTGATCAATTTTTACTTAAAATCTGTTAAATTAAATTTAAATTATATTATATTATATCCAAAAAAAAAAAATAAGATTTATTTTAATAAAAATCGCTTCAAATATTCTGGCGCTAAATGATCCAGGTACGCCTGACAATATCTTTTAATAGATAATAATGAAAGTGTATGGTGATATCAATATCAATTAATTTAAATAAGACTCAAACAAGTTATGTGTATTAGTACAGTGCCTAATCATTTGTTTTTTTTTTCTTTTTTTTACATTTTATTATAAAACAACTGTATTTATTGTAAATGATTTTCAATGAATTTATATTTAACTATGTAATAAGTTTTACACACACACATAAAATAATAATATTAATGATTATCTCATTAATGTCACAAAAACAATCTATACAAATATTATGTTAATATACTTTTAATGAAAGATTCATTTAATTATGCTTAAATAACAGATTTAATGGAACTAGAACAGGATGTACAATAAATATAAATTGAAATTGTTATCAAGAAAAGAATTGTTATAAAAATAAACATCTATTAAAAAAAAAAAAAAAAAAAAAAAGAAAGAAAAAAAGAAAAAAATAATAATAAATTTTTAAATATTACACAAGAAACCTTGATTATTCATTTTTGTGTAATATAATAAAAGTATTGAGTTGTTGTCAAGATAACGTTAGTTCAGTCCGTCCACAGAAGTCTGTGTATGCACCTAATATTCGGCTTAATATCTTCAAAGTTTTGTATAAATCACATAATTTATCCTATAATAAAAATTATATGTTTTCCATTTATGTTATTTGTGTAAGTTTACTATTCTTTGTTTAATTTGGACAAACAAACAAATCAACAATCAAAAACAAGAATAAACTAAATAAGATTTGTACTCTGAGAGAGAGTACATATATATATAAATTAATTAATCATTAATTTAAGACCATAACACTTGCACGATAAATCGTTTAACTTCACATGAAATCAAACATGTATCATAATTATAATTTATACAGAATAATTATATATACTGTATACATTATCATTGTTATCACGTAGTTTACAAAGGATTATTAAGCCAGGCGTTATAAAATCAAATAAAAACTTTAATAAGATATTTAATAATAATATTTCATATAAATAATTAATCAAATTATTTGTTTTTCCTATTATTCATCATCATCATCATCATCATCATTATCATCCATATCTTCAGGTGCTGAAGAATCTTCTTCATCATCTATTTGTTTTTTATCCCAATCTTTCAATTTTGCACCCATAACAAAATCATCTCTTAAAACTGACCATACTTTGTCTTCCTTCTGTAAAAAAAAAAAAATATTAAAGTATGATATTATAAAATAATATTTCATAGTAGATAAAAATAGTGCAAACTTACATTTTCTGTATTATCTTCTTCAATTTGATTTGGAATATTTTTGTCTACAGGAATACTTTTGGATTCACCCATAAGTACATCCAAAAATGCACGTTTATCTATATTTTTAAATACTTGTTCACGTTTCCTCTCTAAGGGTCCAGCATCCTGCAATTTTTGATTCGTGTCGGTTTGTTGTTGCCTTACTGCATTGAACAATTGTACTACACCTCTAACAAAATTTACAATTTTGTTTAACAATTCTAATATATATATATATATATAACATTATATCTTTATAATAAATAATAAATAAATCAATGGAAATTATACTTGGTTGCAATTTTTTGAAGAAGTCTTTCACGTTCTCTGTCAAGAATAGATGGTTTCACTCTTATACCTAAATTATCCTTCTGTCTTGGTTTTTTTTTCAATAATAGATTTTCTTTACCATCAGTGATATCTGATTTTTCTTCTTTATTTTCAACTGTATCAGTTTCCACAGGTAAACTTTCTTTCTTTTTCACTTCATTAAGCTTTTTAGCTTTAGATAACACTATTGTCTTTTTTCTTTTTGGTTTGTTAGTTTTTAAAATTTTTTGAATAGCATCTGCCCAGCCAGGATTTGTTTCTGTAGTTGCCATTATTAAAGGTGATTTAACTAATATTACACTTTTAAATCACAGTTTTATGTTATTACATTAATTGTAATTCGAAATATTTTATAAAGTAAGAATAACAAAATTCTTTAATTTATAGGTTAGAAAACTTTCACTCTGATATATCTCAATAAATTAATACGGTCAAGTTAAGATATATTTGTTATTACGATATAAAAATAAAATTAATTAATTATTACATTAATTATCAATTATTTTGACATATGTTTTTATTTAATTTTATTTTAGCACGTGTTGTTGATGTAAACACTTGCACTATATAAAACATTTTTATATTGTCGACAGAGGGAACGATGGTATTGGAATGATTGGCGCGAAATTTAAATATCATAAGTTTTGAAAGTAACTTCAATTTGTTTCTATAGAAAATATTAGCACATATAAAAGCTTGATATAATTACATTATTAATATTAATATATTAAATTCTTTTTTTTATGTACGTCGCTAGAATCAGGAAATATTAATCTAAATAAAAACATTTTTATACTTAAATAAATCATTTATAAATATATCTTCAAAATTTGAAATTAGTACATAATTATTAGTATTATCTTAATCATGATAGATGAATATTTTTACAATATTATTTAATACTGATTTTATATGATTATCAACACTAATTCTTTGTCATCACACTTTGAAACATTCCTTTGTTTTTGTACCATAATAATTATTTAGTGCCACAGAAAATAAGTAGTAAATTCAATAATTTCATCATGTGAATATTTTACAGTAAATATATATTATCACATTTGAAATGTAATTATTTTATACTTGTTATTCTCTTTTTAATCATTTGTATAATTGTACATATAGTTAAAATATTAACAAATTAACATTATAGGTTTATTATACCTATATAAGTGAATATAATATTTATTTGTCTATTTTTTTGTATGATAAAACTGGAAAGAGTTGATTGTTGAAATTTTGTTGTCACAGATACCAAAGTATTATTAAAATTATAATCTATTAATCAATATATATATATATATGTCTATATATATACACGTTACTTATAAACATTTATATAGCACAGAAATTAAAGATGAGAATTAATATTACATAAAATTGATTTAATTACAAGTGACTGTTACAAAGGGATTATGAAGAAATAAAGAATAACTAAAAATTATTTAATTAAATTATAACAGTCTTCACATATATTAAGCCTATAACGAATACAGCAACAAAAGAGTTAAACTATGTTTCTGATGTTCGCAGTTCCAAAAAGTACAAAATTTTTAATAGAATTATACCAAGAGCGTAGGTATAGGTTTCTTTCCAGGCCATGCTTCTTTCGCATATTTTTTCTTTTTAGGCTCCATTGCACGTGGTTCTGTGGGACCTGAAATTTCTGGTATTTGTGGTATTTCGGGTTGTACAAGATTTGGAGTCATTTCAACTTCTGGTGCAGGATTTGGTAACGCAATGCCAAGTCTAGATGTTAATGATGTTAAAGCTGTTGAAAAAGGATTTATTGATAATGAGGAAGGTGTAAATTGTTCTGGTGGAAGATCATGATAAAGCTGTGGTGCGGTTGACGTTGGTTGTAAATGTTTTAAGGGATGGTGATCTTCTGACAACGATATCAATCCACCTTCCATACGCATTCTCTATAATTGTAAAATATAGAAACATTAGTTTATTTGAATAATTAATAATTTCATCATATAAATGTATACAATTTGTAATTATGAGTAAACAAACCTTGCTTGGAACTACAGTTGTTTGTACAAGATTACGAAATCTACCAACCGATGGGTCTACATCTTCAGGATTAATAACTTCTTCATCGTCATTAAATGTAATACCTTTTTTCTTTCTTTTTCTTGTACTTTTATGCATTTCATCATCCGAGATACCAAGCATGGATATACGTCGATTATGTGCCGTGTTGAATTCTGTTAAATTCTAAAAATTATAATGTATTATTAATTATTATATGTTTTACATTATTATTTATTTCTTTTATTGTGTGTTAATATAAGAAGATACATACATCAAGTTCCGTTTCTGTTTCAGGTAAACCTAATAAACCTCCAGTTTCTGCATCTTCTGAAAGTTTTTCTAATTCTTCAATAATGGCCCTCGAACCAGTTTGTGGTCGTTCTCTGATAATATAATATCGCGTTGATGCTCCAAAATGAAATGTAGTATCAATAGGAAGTTGAGTTGGTTTATGTGCTTCTAAACGCATATTACCAATAAATGTTCCATGTGCTATAAACAATGACAAATAACTTTAATACATAATCATAAAATATACAAATATATTTATAGAATAATTTGTTAATCAACTAATAACTTACTACTGCCCAGGTCTACTAAAAATGCTCTGTGAAGATGTTTATGATATACAAGTGCAGCATGGACTCGAGAACAGGAAGCATGATCGATACAAAAATCATTTAATTGTTGATTGCGACCAAACAAATAACATTTCTTTTCATCGACCATTAATTTCTATAATAAAAATGATATTTGTTATTTATATATATATATATATATATATATATATATATATATATATATATATATATATATATGTATATGTATTGTATTTTTACAGTGACTTTAAGTACTTGTAATATGTTATGTTACCTGTATTAATTTATCATTTTTTAATACATCCAAATGTAAACCAACTGGAGGTTTACCAGCCCTGAAAACATAACCTATTCATGAATAAATATATTCGAAAGCTATTACATCCATTTTATAAGGACAAGTCAATATATATATATATGTATGTAATATACTTTGGAATAAATTATTATAAATATTATTAAAACTTCACACACACCAGTTTGGAACTTCATAGTGATTTGCCATAACTACTTGTTAATACAAAGTAGTACTCATAAACAAGTAGAATATTCCAATAAATTTCGAGACAGCCGTGTTTAATACTTTCAATAATATAAGTATTTGTTTAGTTGATATTTGTTGAGCAAAATCCACTGTATCGTTACCGATCAACATGTTGAGTAAACGTAGGTCGAGTAGACGCCATGTTATCCATGATTAAAACATTTAAAGTTTTATTTGAATGTTAAATAAAATAATAATAATTTCGTGTTATTATCTAATTGTAATTTCTATTAATAATTAATAAACATAGATGTGATATTTATAACGAATAAATTCTACCTTTATCTTTAAATTATTATACATTTTTCGAAAGAGACAATAATAAATAATACGATGATTAAAGAAAGAAAAAAGAAAGAAAAAACATTGCATTATATTCTAATGGTAACACTACTTGCATTGGTCAACAGCGTGATGCATGATTGATTTGATTGTTTTTTTTTTCTTTTCTTTTTTTCAATAAAATGATTCTGTAAATACAGCAATATTGAATTGTAATATTAATTAACAAATTAATAATTTGTCAATATTCATCTACAATTTATTTAAAAGGAACGTTTGTTAAACTTTTGCATTGGAGAACACAATAGTGTCATCTATAGTGACATCTATAGTTTTGATTGGAATAGGTAAAGTGCATTGAATTAAAATAAATTCAAGTTTTGTGTGTATACTCAAATATTCAATATTAATGTTTAATATAAAATGTAAATAATATTATAATAATAATCTGTAGTGAAATAATTTTGTATCTGTTAATAAATCAAACATTAAGTGAATTATATATTCAAGTCAATACGTATATGACAACATTGTTACATAAAAGTTTTGATACACAGAGGACAGACATCTTATTAGTTTAAAAATAATTTATATCAATATTCACAAGTATCTAATGATTTTTAACAATTCATAAAAATACAATACTAAAAAAAAATGATTAGAATACATACATAAAAAAAAAAAAGTAAAAAATATAAGCAATACAAAATAATGTGTTTATAGGTTATCACAATAGTTTTGTTTACAACATTTTAATTGATTCTATAAATCTATTCAAACAGGAAAATTTATAAAATATATGAGTAAAAATTGTCAATAAATTATTTATAAAAATATATAATTTTTATAAATAATTGTATTGTTTGTTTGTTTTTTTCTTTTTAGATACGTAAAAAAAAAAATGGTTTTTTCACGTTTCGTTAAAAGTCTCAATCCAGTACAGAGAGAAAAAATACATTTTAGAATAGCACTCCTTTATGCAGCATTAGCTTGGAATGGATTTGCAATAGGTATATATTTGTTTACAAGGGATAAGAAGGAAATTTCTGGCATATCAAGAGGTATTTTTTTTCACAATCTTATTTAACTTTTATACTGAATTATTGACAAATATATTCAGACGACATAATAAATTCATATTATGAAATATTACAGGTTTAAAAACACTATCAACTTCAGATACTAATACAGCTCAACTTATTCGCTTTAAAGGATTCAATATTGTAGAAAATACTATATATGATAAAAAGCAAATAGATGAAATACGTCAAAATATTTTAAATCCTCCTGTTGAAGAAGAATCTCATGATTTTGATTGATTAATAGTTCAAAATACTAATCTTATTACAAGTGTGATAATAAGAATATATATATATTATGTATAAGATGTATAATACTATAGTATTTGTATAAGATGTATATAATATTAAAATATCATTAAAACCGTAAATATATTGCTGTTATTTACAAATTCAAAGAATATCAAGGTATTCGTTGTTATTAATTTAATAAAGGAACCAATAAGTCAGTCAATAAGATGTCTGCAATCGTATCATGTAAAAAAAAAAACTTAAGGAAGAGATCTTCGTAAAGCTATTGCACCAGATGAAGAATTTCCTGCTTCAGGATTTAATTCTTTCAATCTTTGTTCCATTTCACACAATAAAGCTGATCTATTGAAATTTTCAAATATTATTTGCTTAAATTAACTTTTACATATACATATTATATATAAAAAAAACAAAAAACATCATGATATTACACAAACCTGTATTCTTCATATCTCATAACCACTTCTTCTAATTCTTGTTTGTAAAGTCTTGTAAGCATAGCGTTGAAACAATCAAGTTCTGGCAAACGAAAGAGTTCCCAACGTAATTTACGATCTAATGCAATAGATGCTCTACTATACACATACAACCAATGAGGAATTTCTTCATTAAGATATGGATTAGCTGGTACTAAGACACTGTGAGAATGAAAGTGAGTATGTCTAGGAGGTGATACTACTCTTATGGCTTGTACTTCGTGCGGATAACACGGATGTTCATATTGTGCTTGTCTTGTTATATGACTGAAATTAATATGAAATCATTATTTATAAATAAGATAAAAAAAAAAACAAGTTCATAATAAAGTAATATAGTACTAATCATTAATTACTTACTTGACATAATAGACACCATATTCTGGTGATTCTATTCTCTCCCAACCAGTTGGTAAACCTTCCTTTTCTAAAGGATGCGACCAATGTGTAGTTTTTGTATTATGATCTATGTAATATTTTCTACCTCTAAGTGTAAAGTCTACCGACCAACCAGGTGGTAAAGGTAATTCTTCTTGTTGTTCACTTCTAGAACTTGATCTTTCTGACTGACATCTACTATATCTTTACAAATGTTTATAGTTTTTGTTAGTTAAATAAAAATAATAATTATAATCATTCATATTAATATAATATTATTAATAATACCCAGCATTTTGACGATATACTGATTGATTATATTCATCGTAACCAGTGTCAGCATCAAATGTTAAATAAGACACTTGTGGAGTTTGAACACGATCTAAATGATACTCAGATCCAGCATATTGATTGACATAAGTATGAGATGCAGCAGGTGATAATCCTGAGTGATATAATGGTGTTGTAGTACGAGAAGATATACCTTCGTTTAATCCAGTATTAACAGAAAGACCTGTGAATCTAATAAAATATAGCAAATTAATAACATTTGTAAATGTTAAATTAAATGTAATATAAATAATACATTAATTCATAAATATTATCATATATTAAAAATTACCTTTGTGCTAAATCTGGAACAGAACTATTAGGAGTATATTTTCCTTCATGGCTACCCAATCCAACAGCACTCATCGTAGTCTTTGTATTTCCAAACTTTTGTACTATACTTGGTTGTTGTGGGATAGACTATAAAATATATATTTATTTATTATTATATTTCTTAGATTTTTAACTAAATTTAATATCTATAAAAAATGAATATAGAATTGGTATCAAATTTACCATTGAAGATGGTATCGTGGGATGATTTCTTCTTCTTACTCTTCTGTTTGGTTCTGTCGTCCAGACATTAATAACTAACAAAATAATAATTGTTAATGTAAATTAGTAAACATTGAATGTTTGAAATTGAATAATATGAAATAAAAAATTGATCTTACTTGGCATTTCAGGTGGTGTCTCTTTCTTAATATATTTACCAACTACACCTTCCTTAATTGTTCTTAAATCTTTATTTTTTCGCGACAACATTGCAATTGATAAAAAATATATTCGAATCATATAATCATATAATAATCTAAAATATCTGTTTAATCTCATAACCATATCAAAAAATAATACATTAACAACACATTTGTACAACTGTCAATAGAAAATTAACGGTTACATTTTAATATCAATTTTTATTTATTAATACGTTATATATATATGTATATGTATATGTATATGTTTTTTTTGTTATTAGAAATAAATGTTTATTTTGATCTATAATCATAAATATCGATATTTTATGTTTGAGTGATCAAGTAATGTAATCATATTGTTCAAATAGATTTTTTTGAGTATAATAAGAACTATCAAAGAACAACGTAGTAATTATAGTTTATATAATGAAAAAGAAATTAAATATAATAATCACTGATACAAAAATGTTATTAATACAAATTTAAACATTACAATTTAACAATAAGCAATGACATTAAATTCGTTAACGAATAAAATCAAGCCATGAGCTATTATTGGAACATTCGCTTCTTAACCAAAGAAGTGTGCATCGATTTGATTGGTTAATTAAAGCTTTATTATGATTCGTCAATACTTATTAGATATATAAGAAAATTGATATATTTGTATTTAATTTAACAAAATGTTTCTTGATTTTTTTTTCTCGTCGTATTATTTATAATATTAATTAAAAATGTATTGAATGATATTAAAAGAAAAATATGAAAAATGAAATATGTTCAAATTTGTATTTTTTTTTTGAAAATAATACAAATAAATAATGTTAGATTATCATTATCTATTTAATATACAATTATTCCTCTAAAGAAAAAAAAAGACAAAAATAAAATCAATTTATTATTTTATATTTATTTGAATTTGAAATAATATATTTATTTGTTGATATGAATAAATAGTAAAATACTTGAAATACTTACCCCCACTACTCACCCATTAATTTATAATAATGAAACATAGAAAATTAGCTTTTACCTTGCACACACACACCATAAGCATGATATGTAAATTAATGATTACATATTAACGCACTATAATTTTTTTGGTTTTTTTTTTTATAGTGTTAATGTTATTGAAACAATTTGTTGTTTTGTTTTCTTTCTTTCTTTCTTTCTTTTTCAGTATTGTTAATATCAGTTTCATTATAAATACGTTCATTCTCATTAAATAGTTAGTTTAAATACTTGTTTAAAATAAGTAATTATACAGTTAATTATCAATTTTAAGTAGATTATCATCATCATCACACAACATGGTGGTAGTTTAAAATAACTATTCAATTATTATATAAATATGTTTGATATTGAACTTACTGCAGATATATATATATATAATATTGTATCTATAGAGAGCCATGAAGAAATGTAGATTAATTTATTGCTAGTTTTCATGTTTTTTTTTTTCTTTTTTTTTTTTTTTTTTAAATATAAAATTTGTCCTACTGCTTCTAATATTCTCCATAATAAGCACTCTCATAACAACAAATAGGATTATACACACACTGGGTTTGGTTTTTTGTTTTTTTTTATAGGCAAATTCATTGTTTAGTTCTACTACTGAAATTTTCATTGGAATAACAGAAAATAATAACGTTGAATAACTACTATCAATAAAAGTTTGTTTAATGATAGGTTTTCTTTTTGTTTTTGTTTAAACTATATATGTATATATATATCACAGTGCATCTCACGTTTGTATAGTTTTCTTTTTTTTTCTTTTTTCTTTTTTTCTTTTTTTACGTATCGTGCATTTCTAGAATAATATTTATTAAGCCGAGATAAAACAACTTGATTTGAGGCAGCTCCCATTCCAAATCTATGAATTTTTTTTTTTTCTTTTTTTTTGTAGCAGCAGCAACAGCAGACGTGTTATATAATATCCATACGTTGTTTGTTTGTTTGTTTGTTTGTTTTTTTTTTGTAAGTAATGAATTCTACTGGTCCTATATGGTGGTAGAAATGCAATTGTCATGCTGTAAAAAAATATTGATATATTATGTGATTTCAATTTTTTTTTTTTTCTTAATGAATCGTAACAGTATTACAATCTACATTATTTTTTTTTTCTTATCTCTCTCTCTCTCTCTCTTTCGCTCTTTCGCTCTTTCTCTCTCTCTCTCTCTCTCTCTTCCTTTTTATATATATATATATATATATATATGTATCTATGTATATATATATAAATTTATGATCAGAGACAATATACCCCCGTTGTGTAATTCTGGCTTGACCGGTCGGTGATAGGGTCTCCAAATCACAATGAAAATCAAATATCTAAATGACAATAATAGAAATTGCATTTCACAATGAATGGAGAAGAAAAAAAAAAAAAAAAAAAAAAAGAAAAGGATAAATTTGTAGGGCTAACAGGGATTATTATTAGGCCACGCATGAATAATAATAAACACTACTTGGTTTTTGATGAGAGAAGATATTACAGTGAAACATTAAAAACAATTTGCATGAGAAATGTAGTTCCTATTATTTTTTGTTTTTTTTTTGTTTTCCATTTTTTTTCTTTTTTTTCTTTTTCTTCATTTTTTTCTTTTCCTTTATAATTTATATTTGCACGTAAGCTGTTGTATTGACACAAAACAAAACAAAAAAAAAAAAAACGTAACAGAGTAAAAATAAATTAGACATTGAATCAATAATAATAAATGTGCCTATTTTACGCATTTAAAGACTTTGTACGATGATACACTACCTACGTTTGTTTGTTTGTTTTTTTTTAATCTTTTTCTTTTCTCTCTCTTTCTCTTTCTCTCTCTCTCTCTTTCTTTCTCTCTCTTTCTCTCGGAGTTACATTACAGCATTTACAATTAATTATTTGTTGTATGTAGGTTTATGTACTTCTCTTCACTTTTTTTTTTTGTTAACTAGCAACTAATATATATTTTCATTTTCATTTTCATAGTCATAGTCATTTTCATTTTCATTTCATTTGACGAAGCGATTTTTGTTGGGAAGTACAAAATAAAAAAAACTGTATATATATATATATATATTAAAGAGGAGACGCGGTACACGATGAAAAATATTTTCCGACGAACAATGTGTAAAACATGAAAGATAATTAATTTAATAATAAATGTATATTATATAAGGTTTACCTTTTTCTTTTTTCTTTTTCTCTTTTTTTTTTTGTTCTTTTTTTTCTTTTCCCAACTAGTTCATGAAAATATGAGCAAGTATGATTACTCAATGTTTAATCATCTATTTATTTATTTATTTATTTTTTTTATTTATTAATTGCTATTATTTGTTTATTATTATCATTAATTTTATTATTATTATTATTATTTTTTATTATTATCGTTATTATCACTATTACTATTTGTATTATTTTATTATCAATATTATCATTATCGTTATTATTATTATTATTATTAATTATTATTATTAATATTATTATTATTAATATTATTATTATTATTATATTATTATGCAATCGTAAGAAATTTTAAAAACGATCCCACGTTTTCACGGTGGCCACAGTGGGAGCACAGCTCCGAATAAATCTTATGCATTGTAATCTCTATTTAATCATTTATATTTATAAGCAATGAATATTTTGGTACAATTAAATTTTTTTTATTATTATTATTATTATTATTATTTTTATCTTTTATTATTGTATATAATTGTCCTTCATATCCTTTATTTTTTCCTTTTTTTTTTTTTTTTTTTGTTATCATTAACTCCTTTTTTTCTCTTCTTCTTCTTCTTCCTCTTCTTCTTCTCTTTTATTTAGGAAAAAAACGAAAAAAAAATGAACAGAAAAAAAAAATAAAACAAAGAATCGTACTTCTTCCTCTTCTTCTTCTTCTTCTTCTTTTGTTTTGTTTAACTTTTATCTTTTTTTTTTTTTGGTGGATTGATTTCTCCCTCTCCTTCTACTCTCCTCACACTTCCTCCACCGATTCCTCATTGATATATATATATATATCATTTTTGGATATGCCGTTATTATGCATACACCATTTTCTTTCTTTTTTTAAACTATCCTTTCTTTCGTGAAAAAAGTTAGTTTCTCCAATTATAATTTTGTTTAATTGCTGCGCGTGTTTGCTTGCATGCGTGCATGTGCATGCAATCGGCGTAAACAACAACAACAACAACAACGTCGGTGTGAATCTTCGGTAGCGCATGAAGTTTCGTTTATGCATGTACTCTTCTTTTTCTTCTTCTTCTTCTTCTTCTTCTTCTTCTTCTTCTTCTTCTTAAAACACGCGTTTGTTTGTTTATTTATTTATTTATTTAATGTATTTTTTTCTCTCTTTTTTTTTTTTTTTTTAAATTGTCGCTTTTGGTATATTCTTGTAGTATGTACGAGTGCGTAATGTTTTTTTTTTTTTCTTTTATTATCAATATTACTATATTTTTATTAATATATTGTATTATGTATATATGTAGTATATACATATATATATATATGTATATATATATTTATATACACACATATATATATATATATTTATATATATATATATATATTTACCTAATTTATTACGTTTTGTTATATTTATCATCATTAATACGAATATATAATACATTTTCAAACAATACCCTCCCCTCCCCTCCCGCTGGCTCCGTCGGAGGTGAGGATCATAGTAAAATTCAGAGAGTCAGTCACAGGTAAACGAGACACTAACCATTTTAATAATAGTTCGAAGCGTGATGTTGTGTCACGTGTTTGAATGAAAAGAATAAGGAAATATTAAAATCAAAGAAAAGAAAGTTAAGTAAAGAAAAATAAAGAAGGTTCGGGGGGTGGGGAAGGGGGAGGGGGAGAGATAATGATGAGACGTGAATTGGGTTACTACGGGGGTTGTTGAGAAACAAGGTTGTTTATAAAACGATACTGCTGCATTCATTTCAAATTTACATCCCGATCGTCCCCTCCCACTGAGCACAGCTGAAAATCTTAGTTTTAAGAAAAGGGACACACTACTTAACATCCTCGTATTATGTGCTGACACTGAGAGTACATTATACAACTTAAATGATTGCTGATTTTCATCCAAAGAAAAAAAAAAAAATGAAAAAAAAATGAACAAAATAAACATTAATGTACACAGAATAAAATTATTCAAAATTATCATCATCATTATCATCATCATCATCATCATCATTATCATTATCATCAATCATTATCATTATTAGTAAACAATACAATTTTTTTTCTCTGCCACCTTTCTTCTTCTTCTTCTTCTTCTTCTTCTTTTCTTTCCTACTTCTGATCCTATTATTCTTTCTCTCTTCTCCTCTTCTTTCTTTCTTCCTTTTATTTATTTATTTTTTAATGTTTTTTTTTTTTTTTTTTGTTGTTGTTACGAACTCCATTTTGTCTTCCGAGTACAACTCTAACGAAAGAAATTGTATTTTACGTCAGAAATACCATAGTAAGATATTTGTGTTTTTTCTTTCACTTTTTTTTCTTTCTCTCTTTGTCTCTCTCTCTCTCTTTCTTTCTTGATCTTGATCTTCCTTTTCTCTTTCTGTCTCTTTCTTTCTAACAACGATAATTTCTTGCTTGTAGTGTATGGACAATCGACGTAAACTAAAGACTAATAATTGGGCAGCGTAATAGTGTATGTTCACCTGTAATATAAAAAAAATACTTTGTAAAAATTTATATTAATAAACGGTATTTACGTATTAACGCAAACCGCAGCAAAAATTTCGCTAATGTGCGAATAAAGAGCAATCTTGTTGTTCGCATACAACAACTTTGTTGTTTGCACACAGCAACCGTCAGGGTCTTGTCAGGGTCTTGTCAGGGTCTTGTCAGGGTTTCGTCAGGGTTTCGTCAGGGTTTCGTCAGGGTTTTGTCAGGGTTATGGCGACAACAATTTTTATTCTATGATTTGTCGCAACAATTTAAGGTGTTGATTGGCGCATTTGCGGAATTTTGCTGCAATGGCGTTAATACGTAATTACCTAATAAACTTTTTGCTTTACATTTATAAAGATAATATAAATTTGATAAAAGATTCTAAAAAAAAAAATTATTATGTTATTCTAAAAAGTAATATAAACATACGTACTAGCTCAGGGGCGGTTTCGCGTCGCAGGTGCAGGAACAGAATTGTTGGATGTTTCTGTTAGTGTACCACCACGTCGTTCTATTTCGAGTTCGTTTAATTTTTTCCATAATTCTTCTCTCTCTTTCTCCTTTCTCTTTTCCCTATTAAATAAATATATAGATAATAGTAAAATGTATATAGTGTTAATTAAAGTATAAAAAGATACCATTAACCCTTTCACTACGGGCGACTTAGTGCTCGAGTAAAATCGACAGCGGCCGCGTTTATGCTTTACAGCAAGCCGAGTTGGTTTGATGGTGTTTATTGAAAAAAAAAAAAAGAAACACTCAACAAATTAAAATGTTTATAACATTTAAACATATAATAACTTTTTATTAAACTTCATTTGAAGTAACTCTAATCGTTCGTCATATGTATTATACAATGTACAATTGCGCGGCGTCATTTTATGCACAGCGACTATAGCCGCCCATAGTATGTGAGTAGCATTTTATGTACAGCGATTTCAGTCGTCCGTAGTACGTCAATAGCATTTTATGGAGAACGACTATAGTCGCCCGTAGTGGCGAAAGGGTTAATTTTCTTACCTTTGCCTTTCAGACTTATAGCTGGCAGTAAGTTCATCAAATTGCTTGCTGTTCATTTCCATAAACGTTTTGAGTACATTATAAACAAGTGCTACAATTGTCTGATTCCAATGTTCCTTGCTAATTTTATACAACGCGGGAAACATAATCGCCATTATTACATGATTGTTTTCTTCTATCAACGACATTATATACTCATTATTCCAGAAATACAATGCTCTCTCTGCGACCTATGTATCCAATATACATAACATACATACGTACATATTCAATTAATTACGTCAAACAATATTCATTATATTCCGATTATTATTATTCAAACATATTTCCTAAATTAAAAGACAAATTACCTGGAAATGCGGCGAGGATACGCAACGTGCGATTTGCCTAAACAAAGGCTCTTGGATTTTAACAAATTGGCTAGGTTCTATGACATCAAGTATTTCCTCAATCTCACCAAGGAACATTACCTCCTTCTGGCTGCACGTCTTAGGCCAGAATTTAAGGAGGCCTCGTACAACTGGTTCCGTTAAGGTTGCGTCTTTCTCCAAAAATTGTACAACGCAATATGCTAACTGTGGATGATAGAGCGATAAACACTTCACTTTGTGTAATGGTAATAACACCTATATATCACAAAGAAATCACTTGTTAGAAGTTGAAGACATTTTTAATATAAATCATACGATCAAATATTTTCTAAAGACAATTTACTTTAAATTAATATTGTAATATTACAATGAAACTGTACCTTTATCAAGAACTGTTTGTGCTCTACCTTTAAAGGTAGAGCAAATCCATTAATGATGCTACCCAAAATTTCTAGAAGTTCACCAACTCCATTAAAGTGTTCCGTCTCATAGACAAACCTACAAAGAGAAACTAATTTTAACGGGTTTTTAATTTGAATAAATAAACAGTTATCCAATTATTAATCCTTTACATTTTATAAGTATTAGATAAAAAGTAAATATATATATATATATATTTAAATAATACCTTTAATCTATTAAGTTTCGTGTATGTATATAACACGTGAAATATTCTAAATAAAATATATAGGTTATATAAAAAGAATCAAAAAGTACCTCAGAAAAATGTTGTTAATTTGTTTGCGTATAAACGCTCGAAGACCGAGGAACTTGCCATAAATACGATGCAAAACGGTCTTAAGAAAATCTCTTTCCCTAGGATCTTCCGAGTCGAATAATTCCAATAACTGTAATTATAAAATATGATTTAAATCGTTGTATATTTTTCTACAAACTTTATTTAATATCTTCATATAGAAAAAAAAAGTGAGTCCAGTAATTAAGAAAATTAACTTGTTTTTCTTTTTATACCAGTATTGAATTAATTCAAACAAAGCGTTAGACCTTAAATTATTTATCAACCAATCAAATTAACAAAATACTTCTTTGAAGATAAACAAAAACAAAAACAAAAAGAAATATATAGATAATTATTGTATATAGTAAAATTATGAAACTTTATTTATTACATTAATTTCATATATACGATTCTCACTTGTAAAACAAATTTTTGGTCAATGACTTTCTTGCCAATGGTAGGTTGGAAGTCTGAAGACTCAAGAAAGCGAAGAAAGAATTCATAAACCAACTGAAGGTGGGGCCAGCTCGCCTCCAGTGTTGGATCATCTTCCTCCGGATCAAAATCTGGATTTTCACTAGGTGGCAACGTACGGAAAAGGTTCGCTGATATCTAAAAAAAAAGAACAAAATTATGATCATATTAAATAATAAATAAATTCAATTGAAATCTAATAATAATAATAATAATAATGATATAAATACCATCTTGATAATTTCTGGGTAAACAGGTTCGGTAAGAACGCCCCGTCCAGCTGTGATGTATTCCACCAATTCGTTGAGGGTACTGCGTTTAATTTCTTTCCCCTTGAGATCCGCCATTGGGTCCATAAAATCGAACGCCACACAGCATTGTCGAAGTTTTCTAATAAACAAATCTTCTTGCTCCGACGGCGTAACATCTGTAAAACAAATTACAGATCTGTTATAGCAGCACAAACACAATGTGTTTCATAATAATTATTACAAAATACATTTATATTTATAATACAATAATAATGTTACAAATATGTATCCAATAATAATAATAATAATAATCAAAATGGGAACTAAATAAATCAAATTGGATAACATTTTCTATATTACAATTATTAATATTATAAAATTAAATGACAGAGAGAGAGAGAGAGAGAGAAATTATGTTCTTCTTCAAATTATCGAATTAGTGAATGATTGTAAATAAAGTTCATGACCGAGTTAGTTTACTTTTAAGTACATAATGTATTGAGGTTGATCAATCATTCTCAGATTTCCTTTTGCAAGAACGTGTGTCATTGTTGTGTTTCAATGAAGAACAGTATACATGTAGATACGTGAGAACACGTTCGTACGTTCTGACCATTCATTAGTACTACCATTATGTCGTTACCGGTATTAATCGTGCGATACGTTATCTACCAGTTGCAAGAATCAAATATGAAAATGATATCATGAACCGTTACATGATATCGTTAATGGCTACTTAAAATATATTTTTCTTTTTTTTTACTATTTCAACTAATAAACAATATATATAAATATAACACACATTTTAATATATATATATATATCATCAATTTATATATTTTCTAATTATAAAAAGGGGTTGGATGTTTCAGTAAAATGTTTCAACTAAGATGATAATTTAACACTAGATATACCACCATTTTCTACCACACTAGTCAAAATGACTGGTGTATACAAAAAAAAAAAAAAAAGTGCTTTTTGAGGCTTCCAGTCTTTATTTACTCTTAAAAAAATAACAAAAAATGTTTAACAATAATAATTATTAATAGATATTTTTAAATAACAAAACGCTTAATTATTTACAGAAATCAAATGTTACATGAGGTAGAAATTTTGAATTAAAATGGCTTCCGACTAGTCAAAATGACTGATCTGATTTATCTAGTGTTAAGTGATCTTATATTTAACTAATGCACCCTGTATAATTATATATTAAAGTTATAATTAGTAAAATATAGAATAAAATGAATTTTAATAATCATTGATCGTTGATAGAATATAAAACAATATGTCCTCGTAATTGCACAAAGGGTATTCCCCCTACTTCTCTGACTTTTTATTTCTAAAATAGAGAAATTAGAACACAGCTATCAAGACCTTTCATCTAAAGATTATCAAATGGATCAACGTGACTGATAATGTGAACAATAATAGTTTATGTAGATGCTTGAAAAAAAAAAAAGAAAAAAAAAAAAGAAAAAACAACAACATAGGAATAAATCTGTTAATAAGTACTTCAAACATTTTTAATTCATTGTGTTTATAATATTTTGTGTGTGTGTGTGTGTGTTTAAAAACATGATATTTGTTAATTTTTGTAATTAGTATTACAATAAGCTGTGTTGTTTGATAAAAAGGGATTACAACATAATCCCGGATGAAGTTTAAATCTTAAAAGTTGTCTCATATAGAGAAACTAGGAAAACGACTGAAGGATCATTATCTTTTATATTTAAAGTTAACACTTATACAGACACATTTGTAGTGAGTAGTAGTAGTCGACTTTTAGCCCTCAGGGAATGAATATAAAATAAAGGTAAATAGAAAGAAGTGGGAATACGTGTTACCAAGAAAAATCAAGTTTGTATTTCTTTTTTCCACCCCCCTCAGTTGTTCACAAGTTTTATATAAATATTTTTTCTCCGAGCTTTTATTTTCTTTTTGTTTTATTTTGATTATTATCTTTTATACTATCTATATATATATATGTATTCAAGTGTCATAAAAAATTAACATAATCGTTAAAACTTATAAATTACTGAATCATTTCTTTTTTGCAAATTATGTTATTTTGAAGAATGTAATATTTGGCGCGAAAATATTGAACGAATTTGAATGAGTCAAAAGAGAACTAGAAAAAGAAAAGAATAAAATAAAAAAAGATAATTATAGGGTTAAATGTGATCATTAAAAATGTATAATAACAATATCATCTTCTTTAAATTAATTAATTATACAAACTTATAATAATTTCAAATTAATTAGTTTCTCTTTTGATTAAAAGGTAACGCATAGAATAATATGTTTGTTTCTTGTAAAAAAAATTAATAACTTTGAGTTTATACATTTTAGATAATACAAAAAAAGAAATAATATGCAATATGAATAATAATAAAATAAAGATTAACCCTTTCGCTACTATGGGCCACTATAATGGTCGTCCATAAAATGCCGCGTATTTTACATACGACTAACATATGCAGTTATAGTACATCAAATATATCCCATTATGGACGTGTAATTTTAGTGTTTTGTTTTTTTTTTTCAATTAAACATTGTTAATATCAACAACAATATTATTCAAAAATAAAGTGCAGTTTTGATATTGCACGTATTAGCAGTTTGTAGCAAAAGGGTTAAAAACAAATGGTACACCACACCTTTGTGTTTAAATTCTAGTGACATTTGAGCAGAAACTAACAAAAAGTAATCATATTAAATTTTGTTGTTTACCGACCGGAAATGCGTTTGCGAGGGATCCATTGATATTTATATGCGCACGCATAATCCTTCCTATTTTTTATCGATCGATTGATTCTTCATACCTGAACGTGTGGTACACGTTGAAAATACGAATTTTTTTTTTTTTTACACTGTCAGCATATATACATTAAAAAAAGAAAAGAGAGAAAAATATTCAAATCGATTTCTTTACACAATACTGGCAAATCGAAGCGTTCGTCCGAAGAAAGAAAAAAAGAAAGAAAGAAAGCAAAAAAAAGAAAATAAAATTCGTACGGTGGTGCCCTCTCGTCGATAAAAATGTTACTATTCATAACGGTTTCAAGCCGCGGGTTTTATTGAATTCCTCCAACCTGGTCATTTTCTCACAGATAACACCATGCAAATTTTTGATGCTATATATAAATATACCATTCGTAAAATGTTTTAACGTATTTTTTTTTTTTTATTTCCTTTTTTTTTTTTTTTTTTTTTTTTTTATCAACGAAAACATCAAAATAATATTTATTTCTCTAGAGAGAATTCGAAAATAAAAAAAAAATAAAAAAAGAACAAGAAAGAGAAATAAAAGGGGAAACATTGAATTTATTTAGCAAAAGTTTGTTTCCTTTTTTTTTTTTTCAAAATTCATGATAATTATAATCAACGACACATTAATTTGCGTTTAATATTGTAGAACAAATCATACGTTCTACTACGTGTTCATTTTTTTTTTTTTTTTTTTTTTATGGAAATGAACGATTTTTCGTATAAATTATATGTTTTTTTTTTTTTTTAAAATCATTTTTTACTATTCATCTTTGAATATCTTCTTTTACATTAATAACATTAATTTTACTTGCTCTCTTTCTTTTTTTTTTTTTTTTACTTTCTTCATAGTAATTACACGTTATCAACGACTACCTCCTACATTTTAAGTAATGTACGGAAAACCCTAATTTATTTTCCCTCGGATAAGAAGAGTTAAAGCGTCAGAGGATTTTCAATTACCTATAATCCGTGTTAAAATGACCGAAGAGAGATAGATACCTACTTCTCATTGGCAGATTTTACTCGACTTTCTGTGGAAGCCATTTTTTTTCATTCTTAACAACTTCTACAATATGTTCTTTTATTATCACAATGAAAAAAAAAAATACAAAATACGTCGTATGAATTTTTGTTAGATTTTATGATTTAGAAAAATTCTAATTAAATTAATTGAATCAATTTAGAAATGTAGAAAAAATCATTTACATACATGATTCTTGTATGATTCAATAATATAATGAGAAAATATATTTAACAATTTTTAAATATATAACTCGTAGGTTTAATAACAAAAAAGGGAACAGAGAGAAAAAAAAAGCAGATGTCGTCTTCAATGTAGAAAAGGTTACGGATAATGGCATTCGATATATGTTGGTATGATACGCATATATGCAAATATATATATTTTATATATATATATGAGATGGCTTTGTAAGTAAAACAAGCGTTACGAAAGACCCTTTCAACCATTGTATAGTAATATATACGGTCATGGTCTTTTCTATCTTTATCTATTATTATCATTATCATTATTATCATTATCATTATCATTATCATTATCACTATCACTAGCACTTGATGAAATGATATTTTTCCATTATCACGTGAAGATATTTCCTATCTTCAGATTACGAACATTGTCGTAAATATTTTGAAAGACGCGCGAGTTAAAATGGCGTCGTGGCGGGTAACGATTTAAATTTGAATATTAAATTCAAATTACGTCAATATTTAGCAACCCTTTAAAATAACACGAAATAATTAATTATAAAACAATTCTAACGTTATAAAATTAATTTCCAAAATAATAATAATAATAACGATTTAAGTTTATAAATAATAATAAACAACAATAATTTAATACAATATAATTAAATTATTTACTATGAAATGTCATTGAAAAAGTATTTCATTTTTAGTTAACGAACGAAATCAAATATATCGAAACACCCGATAGAAATGAAATTACTTATTCATGAAAATGAGGAGGATATCTTTAAATTAAATTTACTTTAATTAATAATAGAATTGACAGTTTGTTATGTGCACATAACTTAACCTACAATTAAAAATTATATCGTAACGAGGAACGTTTAAAACAAAAGAATCAAAAAAAAAAAAGAAAAGAAGAAGAAAGAAAATCATTTAGGTTACATTAACTTCGGCAACGAAGGAAGAAGAAGATATGCGATGTACCTCTTTAATAATTCCCTTTGTAACGAACTCATAATGCCCCGCGGTTATGACACCGCCATATTGCGCGTTCCATGCGATCGTCTTTTCTCGAACAGTTGGACACAAACAGAAGAATGTTGAAAGTATTTTTCCATAAATTCATAAGAACAACAAATTACGAGAAATATTAGAGAATACTATTTTTTGTCCACAAATGTCGTCTGTTAAATAAAAAAAAAAAAAAAAAAAACATTCATTTGTAATTTGTAACAAAATTTTCAATTGCATACAACATTGGTCGGTCTCAAAGATTGTAAACAATATCGAATATATTTTTCCTCGTTTATATAATTGATCTTTTAGATTAACTTCTTGATTGATAAAATAGAAAATAAAATGATCACGAAGTTTAAAAGAACACACACACACACAAACAAACACATATATATAGATAATAGATTCTGGTGAGATTGAACTAACTTTGTTTTCGATCCGTTGGTGGTGTCATCTACGAATGAATAAATTAAATTATCCGGAAAATATATTTGACTAGTGTAGTACACACGTGAGTTGTTGTGTGTTATTGTCGTTAACAATCGGTGATCGTTTAAAAAGAGAGTGGGGTGGGGGGGGGGTGAGGTTAGGAGAAGTATTAATATAAATCATTTTTGATTATAAAAAAATACGATCGTTGAATTAAAATATTAAATTTAACCGTGTCTCGTTTCTATCATTAATTATTTATAATATTACGTCTTTTGTTTTCTTCCTTGATCATTTTTGTTGTTGTTCTATTTCTTTTTTTTTTTTATCATAACCTTAAATAGATTTAACACATAACCAAATTATTTTTACATTTTGATACTTCGTCCATCTTCTTATCTTTCTTTTTTTTTCTTTCTTTCTTTCTTTCTCTCTATCTCCTATTTTTTTCTCTTTCTTTCTCTATTGACGATTGCACTTGAAGAAGAACGATCGGCATTGCACGAACCTAATGCGCCGAAGATGATGAAACTCTAAATATGTTTTTTGGACCAGTTACAAACAAGCTCCCCATTCCGGGCACGATGTCAACTTTCGTGGTACTGAAGGTACTGACGTAGAACAACTTCACAAAAAAAAAAAAAAAAAATTAATTTACACATGTCGTGTAAAATGCATGCAAGAAAACACAGATACATTGATTTGTGTTGTGTTTGATTGATTTATCATGAAACGATTTAAAGTTTATAATAATTTCAATAATTTATAATTGAAATGAGATAATCATTATATTGGGTTCAACTTGACAAAATTATTGTATTATTTTTTTTTTTTTATTATTTAACAAAAATTATGAATGCTTTGTTAATGTGATCTCTTGATAATTTTGAAATCGAATATTTACGCTTAATGTGATTAACAAATGTTGCTAATATAAATGTCATAAGTTCAAGGAATTTAACGTTTAAATAATTTCAATGTTCTTATTGACCCAATTTTTAAAGTTAAACTCGATTATTCAAGAATAATTTATCGACGATCGATGATGATGATGATGATGATGATGATATCACCGTCTCGAATAATAATCAAACGATTTGTTAATTAGATAAACTCGTATTTTGAATTATAAAAATAAATGGTCAAAAGTCATGTAATTATTTATTCTTATTGTTGTTGTTTTTTTTCTTTTTTTCTTTTTTTTTTTTTTTTTTTTTTTGAAGAAGAAGAAGAAACATCGACAAAATTTGAATGTTCATTATTCCATTTAAATAAAAATAAAATAAAATGTATTTTGATATTAGGAATCATTTGACTACCGTTGTATATCAACAGTTTAATCGTAATATATGTGTGCCAGATAATTATGATAACGAATTAATCGTAAGATAAAATCTTCATTATAAGATAATTATATTATTAATTACAAAATTAAATGATACAAATCAATTTCATTCGAATACTACGAATTAATCTCTATAACCTATCATTAATTATTATTAATATATTAAGGGAATTGAGAAGTAATGGTGGTTACTACGTATGTCAAATTATTTCTAATATTTGAAATCACAAACATTGATTGATGATTTTTATCGTTACGATATTACAAAATTTTACATACCATATAGAAAAAGGTTGATGATAACGTGATTAATTAACTTAATTATTGATTAATAATAATAACAACTTTTGTTTGAATTTTGAGGTTAAAAAGCGACATTACTTTACGGTTAACCTAATGATTACAACAAACTTGACTAAAATAATGAAAAATATAAAAAAAGCTGAGAAGGTCGGTAAACGAGAAAATTGGTAGTCATCGTGGTTGTATTTGTGGTTGTATGGTTGTATAGTTTGTGAACAATTCCAAAAATAGAGTTTATGCGCTGGCTCGGTTGGTTGTCGCTCGTTTCCGAGTTACGTGCACGATTATCTTCTATCGTGTGTACGTATTTATAATTTCATTCATAACGTACGACGTTTAACTTTCACAAACCTCCTCCCTCCTCCTCCTCCTCCTCCTCTTCTCATATCGGTGTGTTGTTAGGACAGTATTAAAAACCGCATCATCGTAGCATTACCAACATTTGTTCTTGCATGAGTGTGCACGTATGCATAAATTATTGTTTGTGTTTTATAACATTATTAATATTTTCTTAATATATATATATATATATATAAATTACGTGTCACGTTGTTTGTCCGCAATGGACTCCTAAACTACTGAACCGATTTTAATCAAATTTTATACACTGTGTGCAGTTTCATCCAACTTGAAAGATAGGATAGTTTATATCTCAATTGATAATCGCAATATTATTTTATTGCGAATTATTTGTTTATTAATTAATTAGAGTCATGATTATCTCTGTTAGTTCGATAAGATTCTAACAGATGGCGGTATAAGGTAATTCGTTGTATTTTAATATAATTTTATTTTGCAACGAAATTGTGAACGATTAATTTGTTCTAATTTAAGTTGATTGTTTGTCATAAAAAACAAACAAATAAGATAAAATAAAACAAAAGTAAGATGAAAAATATAAAAAGAAATAAAAAAGAAACTGTAGCTTTCCATAGATGTTGGAATAAAAACTTGAAGGGGGGATGAAGGGTGGCACGAAGATAACCCAAAGGAAGGTGTGTTTGTATGTGTGTATTAGTGTGTGTGTATCTTCAGCTCGACTGACTAATGGACCAACCAGCAGAAGAAACATTTTTTACATCTTCCACAAACGAAGTTGACCCTTTGAACTTCCGATATGCATACATGCATTTGAGAAAAGATGTAATTTAATCTTCATTTTTTGACGAAATTTTTTAAAAAACCATCGTGAGATTTCCATTTGAAAAAAATTCACACAAATATCAAATTTATTTATCTTTCTATCTAAAAAAAAAAAAAACAATCAATTATCTTTTTAAATAATCTTTCATTTGAATTTATTGATTATAATCTATGATATTCTAAGAATCGTATTGTTTTGTTTAACACAATGTTGCATTCACATACAACTAAGTTTTTATTACATTAATTTATTTATAAAATAATTAATTACTTTAAAAAACAAAAAGAGAAAGATACAGGTAAGTCCAGTGCCATCTGTTGGCCATAGATTTTGATGAATGCGCGAAACATTTGAACATAACCTAACATTTATCTATAATCTAACGCATGGCACAGCTAGTATATACATATATATATAGAAAAATTATAATACATATTTTTTTTATAAATAAATTATTAAAAATATAATATGACTGTTTACGTTTATGTCAAAATTATTAAAACAAGAGATATAGAAAACAGCAAAAGTAAGAAAGTAATTAAAACAATGCTGATAGTAAAAATCTCCATTTTCTTAAGTGCTACAAAACTCTTAAATGTAAATATAAAAACACACATATATATATATACTTGTCCCTGAGGTCGATTTATGGTTTGATTCATGGACAGAGAACAAAAACGTACTACGCGTAAATTTCTTGTTCGTACAAGAGAAACTCAACTAATAAAAACAAAGATTAAAATAAAAAGAAGAAAAAAAGGGACTATGAAAAAAAAAAAAAGAAGAAAAAAAGAGATAGACAGATAAAGGGGTATAAGTGGTAGCGGTGGTAAAAGGGGAAAGAAAAGTGAGTAAAAAAAGGGAGGGGGTGGAGGGAAAGAGAGAGAGAGAGAGAGGGAGAGGGAAAGTAAGAGAAAACGGATCGAAGTGGTGCAAGTAGAAAAGGAATGGATGTAGTCGGACGAGACCACGGGATTTGGTGTGCTACGTGTGGAGGATAGAGAAAAGGGAGGAAGGAGAGAGAGAGAGGGTGAGTGAAGGTGGGAACCAACTCCCCGACAAACCCCCAGAGAAGGGATGGATGGCGGTGGGAGTATTGATCCGGAATGCCGGCGACTGCCCTTCCGGAACATGCTCTTCTCTTCTCTGCTACTACTCCTTTACCTTTCTTGCTTTCTCTGTCATCATCATCCCTTCCTTCCTTCTCTCCTTGTTTTCTATCTATTCTTTCCTTTTTTATCCCACTATCATTCTTTTGCATTCCCCACCCCACCTCCACTCCACCCCACCCCCTCTCCTCTCTTAACGGCAAACACCATTTAATCGCGTTTGCTCAACCCTATAAGTTATCGAACTTTTTACTGGAAATGTATTCATACTATTTCATTCTTATCCAATCAAAAACCTACCATTGATATAAACTCCAATCTGATTGGTCGAGAAATCGATCTTGTACTACTAAGGTCGTTGATCGAATGTTTAATATGAAATATACAACCTGATCCGATAATAATAATATATATATATATATATATAATCGTATGTGTGATTTTAATGATTATAAGAAAACTTTCAATTTAATTTTTTAATGTTAACAAATCAATTTTATATTCTTCAATAAATTATTATTATTATTAATATAATTAATATTCTATTTTATTCTTACATTTTGGGTTATCTTTTCTATTTAGGAAAAAAGGTAGGAATCGTTAACAAAATGTCTAAATAAAAATTTAAATCATGACATTGTTAAAATATACCTATCCTATAATTGATTTATAGTTATTCAAAAATTTGTATTAAGCAAAAAAAAAAAATTCAAAACTAACCTAAAACAAAAACAAAATTTAAATATATATACGTAAATGTGTAAAGATTGTAAAAGAATATGCGCAGACGCGGTTTACGTATATTCAAAGGTAAATGAAAAAAAAAACAAAAAGAAAAGAAAGAAAAGAAATGAAAAGGTAAGAAAGTTTGTGACATGTATGTATATTCGTTATGTAATTCTCATTAGCAGCACGAGCCACACAAGGTAAGACGAAACTGTTTTTTCTCCTGTCTCTACGATCATATAAACAGGAAGGTCGACGTTCTGACGGTTTTATTACGTGAACGTCATCGTATGTATTATGATTTTTAATGTTGAATGATGAATAGTTTTTTTTAACACCCTGTATATAACTCGTGTATAATAATTATAGATAGAATGCATTAGAGTATTAAAATAATTGTTAATTAATCAAGATAAATGTGTAATGTTGTTAAAAACCATCTAGTATATGATCGGAGTACCGTCACCCTCGAAATTCACCTTCAGACTGGCACGTTGTCCTCTGTTAAAATTCTTTTATTTAATGTTGTCTATAATGACTTTCCGAACACTGCGCATGTGCATAAAGACAATAATTCACCTAATTAATAGAATTTAAGATTATAACGTTCAGATTTTATTATTTTTTGGATTCTAATATAATTATTTTGACGCTCATGCGCAGTGGTGACTACGTGGGTCAAATTTTACTGTAATGTATAGTAAAATGTATTAGAGTGTTAAAATAATTGTTAATTAATCGAAATAAATGTGTAATGTTGTTAAAAACCACCTAGTATATGATCGGAGTACCGTCACCCTCGAAATTCACCTTCAGACTGGCACGTTGTCCTCTGTTAAAATTCTTTTATTTAATGTTGTCTATAATGACTTTCCGAACACTGCGCATGTGCATAAAGACAATAATTCACCTAATTAATAGAATTTAAGATTATAACGTTCAGATTTTAGTATTTTTTGGATTCTAATGTAATTATTTTGACGCTCATGCGTAGTGGTGACTACGTGGGTCAAATTTTACTGTAATGTATAGTAAAATGTATTAGAGTGTTAAAATAATTGTTAATTAATTTAAATAAATGTGTATTACAATTTAAAATTACTGTATATATGTTTGGGGATTTTTCTTCCTTGAAATTTACTTTCGAACTAGCAACGTTTATCATTTATCAAAATCCTTTTATTAAAATATTGTTTATATGATTTTCCAAATGTTACATGCATGTGCAGAAATGCTAAAAAAAAATAGGTTATTATCCTAATTTCTATTTATTATATATAATATTCCCGTTATACATTTATATATATATATAACATATACATATACATGTGTATATGTATATGTTGTATGAACCACCTTTGGATCAATCGCAAGTCCACTCACACCGTGTGTGTGATGCACTTGCTGCTGCTGCACCTCAGCTGCATTTCGATCTTTTCTTTAACAAGGTATTCTAGTTTCCAAGCTTACAAAACTCCTTTCTTTTATCTTTTTCTTTCTATTGTATTCCACATTTCTCATCTGTTTTTATTTGAATGTAAAAATATTACTCATCTATAATTAAATGTAACTTTGAAATTACAAACATACTCTTTTCTCGTGTGTATAAAAGTATTATTATTTTTTTTTTTTTTTGTAAATCCCTAGTTTCTCTCTTTGTTTATTAACAAAGGTAATTATAAATTTATAATATACATTAATTCAATTTACATTATCTTTCTCTCTCTCTCTCTCTCTCTCTCTTTTTTTCTCTATAAATTAAAACATAAAATTAACAATAATAATTTATGTTTACATTCGATGTCAAAACATCTTATTAAATGCAAATGCTAGTATATAACGCGGATATGTATGTTTACATTATCTAAGATAGATAAAGAAAGAAAGATAAAGAGTGTGTATGTGAGAAAAAGAGAGAGAGAGAGAGAGAGAAAGAGAGAAAAAAGAAATGTTTATTTTTGTTGAACAACATTTATCGATCGGTTAAAATGAGACGAGCGTTCGAAAAGGACACACACACGAGATATCCCTGAGAGTTGCTGCTGCTGCTGGTCTGGATGACGTTACCGTTAATGAGCACAAGGAAAAGAAAAGAAACAAACAAAACCTAGAAGGGAGAAGAAAAAAAAGAAGAAAAGAAAGAAAAAGAGAAAGAAAGAAAGAAAGAAAGAAAGAGAGAGAGAGAGAGGAATAAAGAAAAGAAAATAAGGGTTGACAAAGTGTTCACGCAATTGTTTTCTTTCTCTCGTTGGCTATCATTCAAAGAAAAAAATAATCCCCTAAATACGTATATATATATATATATATATATATAGTAATACTATTAGTGACCCTAGTATTATTATAGAAAAAGGGATTAAATCAAAGGAGTACCAACTATAGGATTTTATTTGAATAAAATGCAATTCAACGATGAAACATGAAATTGTATTATCGTTGACTTAATTACAATATATATATATTATATTATATTGAGTTGTTCAGAAAGTAATTGCGTTTTTCTTTAGTGAAAATAAAGACCATTTTTTCTTAGTGATTAACACGTTCACGCCAGCGCGTACCACCGGTGGCCCGCACTAGACCGTCTCATTGGGCGGCTTGTACCACCGGTGGCCCGCACTAGACTGTCTCATCGGGCGGCTTGTACCACCGGTGGCCCACGTTTGACTGTCCCATCGGGCGGCGCGTACCACCGGTGGTCTATCTTGGTCCAGATTTGAACAAGCAAAAATCACGCGCCGCCAGATGAAGCGCATCTTAGATTTGAGTGCCGTCCCACAGCGCAGACACTGAAAATCGGCGCCGGCGTCAACGTATTAAACCTAAGCCTTTCAAGTGGACATAATTAGTTGAATTTGATGAATTTAACTTCTCTCGTATCACACGTGTTATTATTTGCCGATTTGCATCAATTAATGTCTTTATTATGTCAGAAACAAATGAAATAACTTTCCGAACGGAAAAGTAATGGCCGTTTACTACGCATGTCAAATGTTACTACTAATGTCAAATTATTCTATGAAATATTTTAATCACAAAAATTGATCGATGATTTTGATCGTTATGATGTTAAATATTTTGCATTAAATAAATGAACAAAAAAAGGTTGTTAATAACGTGATTAATTAATTAATTAATTAATTAATTAATTAATTTAATTATTGATTAATAATAATAAAAAAAACTCTCTCTTATTTGAAAAATTAATTCGTTTGAATTTTGAGGTTAAAATAAGCGAGACATTACTTTTCGATACATCTAATAATATAAAATAATAAAATTAGATAATAAATAAATAAATAAATAAATAAATAAATAAATAAATGAAGGTATAAATATTTGACATATAAAAATCAAAGAATAAAGAAAAAACAAAACAAAAAAACAAAACAAAAAAAAATGGTTGGCTGTATAAACGAGGTAAAAAAATAAAAAGAAGAGTATTGGCTTGGCTTTTACAAATGAAAAAAAAAAAAAAAGAAAAAAAGAAGAAAAAAAAAAGAGAGAAGCAGAAACACGTTCGATAGGAACGAAAGAAAGGTAGGAGAAATATATGTGTTTTTTTCCCTTTTTTTTTTATTTCACCCCAACCACCACTAACCAACCCCCAACCCCAACCTCAACCACCTTCTCTTTATCTTTTTTTTTTTGTTTCTTCGCGCCTGTACGCTTTTCGAACGTCACATCCAAGATCTCGTTTCGACCTACATTTGCTATCTTTTCTCTCTCTCTCTCTCTCTCTCTCTCTCTCTCTCTCTCTCTCTTATAACGAACAATCGTTAAAAAAAATAAATAAAAAAAAAATGCGTCGGCGACGACGACGACGACGACGACGACGACGATGACGACGACGAACTTTCATGGCAAAGAAGGGAGAAGAGTAAACCCAAACCCGATTAACTTCGAGTAAACAGATTTTACACGGGACACACCGATGGCACGCGTCGTCTACCACCGTAAATATCTCATCGATCGTTTTAAAACCACCCCACCACCACCACCACCACCATCATCATTACCATCACCATACCATCACTCCCTTCCCATCTAAACTCCTCACGTTTATTATTGACTAATGTTTTTAATAACGGGGGAGGTTATTAAAGTTTTAATGGAAAGTCGTCAAACGAATAAATTCATTTGATATGGAGAAGGTATAATAAAATTATTATTTTTTTTCTTTTTTCTTATTGTGCTAATCATTTTCTCTCTCTCTCTCTCTCTTTCTCTCTATTAATTTTTTTTTTATATTGATTTATGATAATAAATTATGACTTTATGAAAAGAAATACTTTTCTTTTTTTTTTTTAATGGAACTAGAGTAATTGTTTCAATTTTTTATGTAGGGTAATGTTTAGAACAAATTTAGTAATTCTGGTGTGACACAATATTTTGTTCAACTATAGAAAAATTATTTTATATATATATAGTATACTATAATATACTATTTATAAGTATAATATAGTATAGTAATATAGTAATATAATATAATATAGTATATTGTAGTATACTATAATATATTATTATAAATAATAATATAAATAATGATATACTATATAACATATACTATATTATAATAATAATATTATTAATTTATATAAATATAAATATATAATATATATTATATTATTATATATTATATTCTAATTATATTAATATATTATGTTATTAAAGTTCTGTTTGTTCAAACAAAACAAACTTGAATTGACAACTAAATAATTGCAAATTTTTCAAGGATTTTTCAAATCATTGATGAAATTAGTTTCATCCAATATTATTTTCAATATAATTAGATTACAATGTAATCTAATGTAAAGTTTATACATTTATAAAAAAAAAAAACAGAATATTAAAAAATTCTTTGAAAATGATGAAATAATAGCAATGATATTATATCGGTTGTCGATAAAATAAATGTTAACACATTTTTTCATATATATATATAAATATGCAAATGTAAGTTATAAAATGAAGAAATAGTTCCAAGTAAAGAATACTAAACGATCATTCTCTCATGATATTCGTATGTATACACGCGTGCACAGGATATTTCAATAGAAATAGAAAAATTGCATTTATTGCATAAACTCGTTGTTTCTTTCTCACACCCATCACACCACCCATCACCCACTTTTCTTCTATCTTTATCGAAATATTTGTTTATTTAAATTTCATAGAAAATGTAATATTTCATTTTTCAACAAAATTCTAATAGTTACATCAAAACTTATTCTTTGATGTTATATATATATATATATATATATATATATATATATATATGTGTATGCATGATAAGATAATTTCAGAAGGAAAAAATAAAAAAGAAAAATAAATAAATAGATAAAAATGTATCTACAAGAAGAAATAGAAAAATAGATAAAAACATAAAAAAAAAAAACAAAATAGTCAGCTGAAAGGAAGTTGGAAGAGCAATGACGTCACATATAATGCAACACAATGACGCATCGTTACGAAAGCAAAGAAGACGACGTTATGATCTACGTTTTCTCCATGTTTATATTTTCTTTTTATTTGCAACGCACAATTTAAATGCCTATACATACACACACACAAATATTATATATATATATATATATATATATATATATATATATATATATATATATATATATATATGGAATGTATATACCGATATTATTATAATGGTTATAATTATATTATATAACTGTATTTTTATATATACCATTTATATTTTATTGGTATATATAATATACCATTATTATATAATTATATATACATATATAATATATTAATATACTATGTATAATATAATAAAATACCACACAAATATAATTATATAATAATGGTATATTATATATAAATATATAATAATATAATATTAATAATATCTATATATATATATATATAATATAATTATATAAATATAATAATACAATAATAAATTATTAAACAAATATTTATTTAAATTTATTATTTTATATTTTTTAATAATATTTATATTATTTTTAAAAAATTATTATTATCAAAAATATAAAATATATATATACCAATATCAATAATACCAATACCAATATAATATTATTATTATATATATACACCAAACCAATAATATATATTGCAATATATATATGATATATACAGTATATTGTTGATATGCTATAATCATATCATTTTGTTTATAGAGGTGTGTACTGAGTTGAAAGGATTGCTATACACATACACATACACATACACTAAGAATGAGAGAGAGAGAGAGAGAGAGAGAATGAAGCTAGAGAAATCGATACCACCCTGTACAGGTTTAACTTGATAGACTAACGTAAGCCTAGAGAGATATACGCGGTGTACAAAAGGAAAGGAAAGTCTTAGGTGAAGGAGAAAGAGTCAGTACGGTGACCTATGAGTCATTGTCGAGGTCACACTATTATCGTTCAAGTGTTCAACGTACTTGACAAAATCGTTTCTCTCTCTTTCTCTCTCTCTCTCACACATTTACATTGTAACAAGATTTTCATCATCTTTGTTCTTCATTTTCAATGATGAAATGCAATTATCTTTTTTTTTTTTTTTTTTTTTCTTTCAAATTTATGACAATCAATTTTTGAAATAATACAAAGTTTTCTTTTTTTTATATTAACTTATCAAATAAAAGATTAGTATCTTTTTATTAAATAAACATTTCAAATGAAACCCTTTTCGATATTTAATGACAACCATAATAATCATTCAACATTGTAATACAGTGTATACTAATGATGATTAATATATTATTACAAGAATATTGTCATTTTTATTATTATTATTATTATAAAAGATGCATTTAATTATACGATACTTTATCTCAAATTATGATATACATTTAAGATAAAGATAAAAAGAAAGAGTAATTACTTTCCACCAATATTTGAAATTAAAACGACTGAACTTAATTACCATCTGCTTGCTTGTTCTTTTTGTAGTTTGTTTTTTTTTCTTTTTCTTTTTCTTTTTCTTTCTGATGAAGGTGATATTAAACGTCATAATTATTCTGATACAGTTGAAGTAAAGTAATGAAAAAAAAAAAGAAAAACAATAAACAAAGTTAGTATAAAAAAATATTTAAAATTACAACACCAATCAAGATACAAGTTCTTACAATATCTTTCATTTGATATCATAAACTAGACTTGGGTTAATGCAACGCCCATTATCACCCACCCATCAACACCATCACCATAACCATCACTGTCGTCGTCATTTATTTAATTCACGTAGTCTCTCTCTCTCTCCCTCTCTCTCTCTCTCTCGTTTCTATGCTTTTCCCCAAGTAAAAAAACCTCACCGGGTTTTCTCTTTACGTTCGTTTAATAGCTGTACTACCAACCCCCCCCCTCCTCCTCCTCCTCCCAATCTCAAACGTATGAGAGAAACAAGTTTTACGATGATTTCTTCTTCCTCTCTCGTTTCTTCATCATTCTTCCTATAGTAGTTGGTACTTCGTTATTATTCATAACGACTGATGTGAACATTTTTGTCTCTCTTGATACTAAACTCGAATAAAATATTATTTACAATAGAGTATCGAGAATGTATGACACATCAAACAACGTTAATGGATTAAAATGATACAAGTTATATATATATATATATATATATATATATATATATATATATATATATATATAAATGTAGATTTCCTATTTCTAACCTCTAATCTCCAAAAGTACTACTTTATTAATATATATTAATTTAATATATATAAAAATAATATATATAATTGTAGATTACGTTTGTTCCTAACCTAACCTCTAATCTCCAAAAGTACTACTTTATTAATATATATTAATTTAATATATATTAAAATAATATATATAATTGTAGATTACGTTTGTTCCTAACCTAACCTCTAATCTCCAAAAGTACTACTTTATTAATATATATTAATTTAATATAGATTAAAATAATATATATATATAAATGTAGATTACGTTTGTTCCTAACCTAACCTCTAGTCTCCAAAAGTACTACTTTATTAATTGTTTTATTTGACACAATGTTGCATTCGTATACAACTAGGTTTTTATTATATTAATTTATTTATAAAATAAATAATTAATTGAAAACAAAAAAAGAAAAAGATACAGGTAAGTCCAGTGCTATCTGTTGGTCATCGATTTTGGTGAGGGCGCGAAATATTTGAACATAACCTAACCTTTATCTATACAACGTCATATTTTGGCTCACATAAGCCACAATAACACGTGACGGGGCACAGACGAGTATATATATATATTATTTTTATAATAAATAAATATAATATATATATATATATATATATATATTTCTTCAAGCACACATACTTCAAATATTATATAAGAGTATATAAAAACGTAAATGTTACTTGTCTTCAAATTGTTTCTTCATTTTAAATAGAAATTTCAACAAAACAGATAATTTATATATTTAAATTTTAATTAATCAAAAATTAATTAATTATCTAATTAGTTAATAAAAAAAGAGAGAGAGAGAGGGAGGGAGAGAGAGAACTAACGACGATAGTTAAATGTAATTGTAAGTAGCTCTTGGTAAAGTTTAAAATTGCAGTGTCATCCTTCTCTCCTGCATTGCGATGATCTTGACAATGACCGTGGCGATCAATGACGTCATCGATTAGTGTAGTACCACATATACACATATATACATACACATATACACACACACAAGTTCTGCGCGACTGAGAAAGTCAGAGCTAAACGACGAACGCGAAGGGTTCTCCATTTTTCCCCCTCCCTTCTTTTTCTACTTCTTCTCTTCTATTACCATCCCATATCCACAGAGAATTCTCTGTGAATGAGACTTTTACATTTCCCACGCGCATACATATACATACATACACACACACACACATACAATTCATTATTGCGAATTCTTAAAGATAGAAGAAAGAGAGAGAGAGAGAGAGAGAGAGAGAGAAATTAAGTTTCTTTTAAAATAAAATTTAAAAAATAAAACGCGCGTGGGCGTTGTTTTGTAAGATGGAAAATGTTCGCTGGAAAATAAAATAAAGAAATCGTTTGTGGAAAAAGAAAAAAGAAAAAAGAAAAAATGAACTGTTAAAATAAAAGAGTGAAATAACACGTCGGTTGATTTTTTGAAAAATTAAAATTTTCTACAATTAAAATTAAATTAAATTAAATTAAATTAAATTTAATTTAATTGGATTTATCTAAATTTATTTCGTAAATATTATATTAAAGTTAATATTTTTTTTTTGTACAAAATATATAATTCGATAAAAAATAAATAAATAATGAAGAATGATAATAACCTAAAACAAAAACCAAGATGTATACATACACATATATATATATATATATATAAAACAATATGGCGTTCAGTCGAGCATGGACGTCGATTTTTCTTAATTTGATAGAATTCATCTAAATTAATTTGTTAATTTGTTTCTTTTTTTTTATTAATTTTTCTTTTACAAAAAAAAAATTTATATATATAGATATATATAATTTGAAATAAAAAATAAAAAATAAAAACATCAAGAAAGATAATAACTTAAGATAAAAAACAAGAGATATGTACATACAAATATATATATATATATATATATAAAAATATGGCGTTTAGTCGAGCATGGACATCGATTTGCCCGGTGACACTACAGGAAACAGAAGGGAGGTGAGGAAAGGAAGGGAGGGGAAGGGGGTGAGAGTGTACGAAATTAGTTCAATCTCGTGCGTGCGCGCGCGACAAGTGGAAAAACGTTTGTATAAAGCAATTGGATGAAGTAAGTGTAAGAGAGAAAGAGAGAGAGAGAGAGAAAGATAGATAGAACACGTATGTGTTAGTGTGCAAGTATATTGTAAGTATCGTAACACTAATAAGAAAGAGTGAGAGAGAGAGAGAGAGAGAGAGAATAAGCGTAGGTGAAACTTGATATTATGTGTAACGACTACGTGAATAAGGATAACAATATCATGTTAGAAAAAAACATAACGAAAAAAAAAAAAAAGGAAGGAAAATAGAAAAATGTTAGAAAAAGAAAAGACTAGATAAATTGAGAAAATGTATAAAAAGAAAAAAATATAGAAAAAAGAAATTAATTAGTACGATTTATTATTCATCCTTATGCATTACTATTAGGTGTACAATTTGATTTCCGCCATTTTTTCTATAAGCCATCTGTAGGAAAATAGCGGAAGCAAAGTTGTACATCTAATAGTTTTCTTTCAAATGATCAAGGACGATCAACCAACCGGTTATATACATATACATATATGTATATATATATATATATATACATATGTTAGAATGTATTTAAATCGCATTGGGGGATTGTTTATATTATTTAAACCTCTTACAGAGAGATAGAGATAGAGATAGAGTGAGTGAGTGAGAGTGAGTGAGAAAGAGAGAGAGAGAGAGAGAGACAGTCAGCAGAGAAAATCCGATCGATCCTGATTAAGACCCACGATGCGAAATAATCAAACTTCTAACGCGTCAGAGATCATACATATGTATGTATGTATGTGTGTGTGTGTGTGTGGATTTTATTTAAGTGTGAATGTGTGTGTGTGTGTGTACCGATAAAAGAGATTCCATCGTGCCGACACGTTCAGAAAAACGTCAGAACACTTTCGCGTACGATTAGAATTTCACAAGGATTATTAAAAAAAAAAAAAAAAAAAAATAAAGAAAAGTAATAAAGTATTAATAAGTGCTTCTTATTATTCATCACTATGATATCATTATTATTATTATACGATATCGAACTGATTATTTTTCAATTAACAATTATTTCTAATTCTTATTTTGTTTTATATATTTATTTTCTATTTTATTTTTAATATATAGAATGATAATATTATTTCTAATTGTTATTTTGTTTTATATATTTATTTTCTATTTTATTTTTAATATATAGGGTGATAATATTATTTCTAATTTTTATTTAATTTAAATAATATATATATATATATATATATATATATATATATATATATAGGATGATAATAAATCATATAACCAATTAAAAAAAAATTCTCGTATAATTTCTTTTTTTATATTAAAGTTGTATCGAATTTTTTACTAAAGTTTTCTTATGACCTGTTTTTAACTATTACATAGTTTTTTTTTGTTTCTTTTTTTTTCAATTCTTTTTTTTTAAACAGCAAACAATTTATCAAGATCTACCTTAAAAGTTAACGTTAAATTAGACTAGTCAAGTTGTCGATGTTATATTCATGTATATGGTCGATAAAATTACATTTTATTTTTATTTTTATTTTTCCTCATACGATGATTTTTTTTTTTTTTTTTTTTTACGCGTTTATCAAAGATCGTGTTAAGCTTATCGCAATATAAAAAAAATTTGAAAAATCGAACGGAGAAGATAATTATCATTGAAAATGTAAACAAAAAAAAAAATAGAAAAACGTATGTAATATAAAATTAATAAATTAACTAGCAATTAACGTGAGTTTTTTTTTTTTTAAGCAACACCTGCACTTGTTTGATATAATATATTATAAAGTTAAAGGTTCTTATCGATCGAACGTTTACAACGAGTGTCGTTAATTAAAAATCGAGTATTATATATATATATATATATATATATATATATTAATTATAAGACTAAAATATCGTTTAAATAAATTCGAAATATCTAACGTTAATCCAATAATCCACATTACTCGATATTTTATTTATTGAACAATAAATGAAAAATAAAAGAGAAACCTTCGAAGGATTTCATTGTACATCGATAAACCCACGTACAAAAAATAAAAAATAAAAAAATAAAAAAAATAAGAACCCTTCCGATTGGGTCAAATTATTATACAAAAAGTTATCAACGTAGGCAATGACTTTAAACAACAAAAAAATTGAATAAATTTGAAGATTTTAATTTAACAGAAAAGTTTATAAAAAAAAAATAAATAAATAAATATAAAAAGCTTTATATTTACTATATATATATATATATATATATCGTTGTGATATTCGTGGGTGTTCGTAATGGCTCGTTTAATATTGAATAGAACAACAACAACAACAACAACAACAACAACAACAACAACAAAATAATTTTATAAATCTCAAATGAAAATTGTATATTCCAAAAGTGTTCTTATTCACCGTGTGAATTAATAAATTGAACCAACAAAAAAAAAATCCGAAGAAATTTGTCATTAATAATTAAATATCAGGATGAAAAATGATGGTTACCATGAAAAGAATAATCATTTTTTTTTTTTTTTAACCGTGGTGTCGTGTTCGGTGATTCAGAAATTTTCAAATACTTTGGCTTCCAATCGTGAGCCACCGTGAAATGTGGGCAGACATCAGAGCATACACCACCTACGTGTTTCTAAATAAGGTTTATTCGTAGGTTGGTTTGAACACCAGGAGAAGAAGAAGAAGAAGAAGAAGAAGAAAAAGAGACGAAAAATATGCCTCGTACAATCTTACTTGCTCAAAAACAACCTGACAGAGCCGACCCCCCTCCCCCTCCTCCTCCCCCTCCCCCGCCTATCCTACCTATCATCATCAACATGAACAAAAAGTCTACACGAATGAACGAGACAAAAACAAAAAGAAATAAATGTAAAAAGCGTTGTAAATAAAATTACGATAAATTCAAAGATACCAAAAAAAAAAATGTAATATAAATAATATTATTACTTTTTTTTTTTTTTTCAATAACATTCCTTCAAAATAATTTCACGACGTTATTCGCAGTTGAATACGTTTAATTGATGCACGTAGTCGTCCAGTCTAAAAATTGACCAATCACTGTTGAGATAATATTCTCTCAAGGTAAAAGCGAATGAAGAATTCAAATTCAACAAAGATATTCGTCAAATTCTCAGCTGAGAAATAACAAAAATTGTTAATTATAAATAATCACATACGTCATAATGTATATTTAAACGTGATAATAAAACATCGTCAAAAATGACATCAAAAAAAGTATGGATTATTATTGAAATATTTTTGACCAATAATGCGAGTATTATTATTATTATTATTATTATTATTATTATTATATTCGTTAATAAAAGAAAGAAGAGAACAAAGTTCGTCGTCGTCGTCGTTTTATTATATAAATATAAACGCACAAAAAAAGTAAATAAATTATTCTATCAATCGATCGATCGTTAAATATACGCGTAAACAAGAAGAACGGATCGAGAACGTGTTACACACGTGCGTATACGTGCGTACATATAAGTTACGTGTTTGTCTCTCACAGTAACCGTAGTAGACCTAGGGGAAGGAAGGTAGTAAGCAAAAGCAATGAAAGGAGGGGGTAGTGAAGGGAGTAGGTGGAAGGGAGAACAGAGAGACCACTGCCGTTTTATTGGCAGAGGTGAACGACTGCAAGGTGGACGCTTGCTTGCTTGCTTGCTTGCTTACTTACTTGTATTTCGTTTAAACGTTTCATCGTTCAAACAAACTACAAGTTTCTAGGTCAAAGTAATGATTTCTGTACGTGATGCCCTAAAAATCCGCTACTTACAATTAGATACAATAGGGAATGCAAAAAGAAGAAAAAAGAAAAGAAATGAATTGAAAATAAAAATAAAAAAATAAAAAGGAGGAAAGTTGAGTGGCCCCGTGCTAGTTAGACAATGAAAGACCCACAATAACGAGTTAACCATTCATTAAAATGATTATTAACCGTCCAGTAATGCGAACACGCGATGATGATTAATATGACCAATCGAAAAATACATTTTGTGAAGTTAGGAAGATGTACTTTTGGCTATCGTTTATTTAATCATCTATTTTAAGTCATCTGCTAGATTTCTCTTTGGGCCATAATTATCATTCATATATACATATACTAATGCCAAATTTAATATTGTCTACTTTAATACTTTAAATGGTATGTGATGATGATATGTAATGAATGTGTTGAATAAAGTGTGAAGAGGTATTATATGGATATAGATTGTTTTCTGCATTCATCACATTCTTGTGTGTTAATTCTTTTAATAACTCGAATTTTAAATTATATTTCACAATCAGATCATTTGTTGATGTAATTATTTATCAAGATTAGGTAAGACTAGTCAAGATTATTATGCGATAAATATTGTACTTTTGTGTTATATAAAAGAGGTATTATGTATGGCTATAAACTTTTCTTACTAATTTTTATATTTAACTATAAATTGTAACAATATATTGTTTACAATGATAAATAATAAATAATTGCATTAGAATATTATTATTATTTGATTTGTTGTATACTTTATGGTCATTTCCTTCGATACAGATATCGCTGTGTTTTAGCGTAAACTTTTACACCGTAGTTAATTTCTTAATTTTTTTTTTTTTTTTTTTTTGAACACAGCATTTTTATTATACAACATTATATTATTATAATAATGAATTATAAATTACATTTAACAGTTTTAAAAGATATCTTTAGTTGTAATTTATCTTTGAGACTTCTATCAAATCTCTTCGCTGTGATTTTTACTATACGCATGCAATTCTTATACAATATTACTTATTCTAATTATTCAAACTATTTCAAATAATTTATAATGTTTATTACAACTCTAATTATAAATTAACATTATTTTATAATAATTATAAATATATATATCTTTAATTGTACATTTTCAATATATTGGTACATGTCACAATTCTTGTATCGGTTACTCGACAACTTAAAGCATACCATATTTCATGTTAGATAATTATTGATCTTAATTACCCAATATTATACTAAAAATAAGTAAAATTTACTTTTCCGTTTATTGCCATACAATATTATTTGAATTTAATAAAAGTTTCTGTACAAAAATATGCATTGAAATATGACTTTTAGTATGTCGACAATTTTGAGGTTATCTTGCACCGACATCATAGGAGAGAACTATAATTTATAAGTTAGATGAATTATAGTTTGCTATGTGTTATATATAAATATAAAATATGAAGATGAATGCATGATATAGTGCTGTTTATAATAATACATTTAGTTTTAAAAAAAATGACTGCAAGTTATCGTGAACTATAATTATTATTGTATTAGAGTTTACGACAAGATATGAGATATCAATAGATTTGTTAAATGATTATCTATCTAATGAAAGATGATTAATGTGTTTTTAAATAAGACACAATGCTTATTTATTACATGAAAAATACAACAGATCAGAAAAATTCTTCGACACCAAAAGTTGTATGGCTTAATAGGACACCGATAAATGGTAAGTTCCTTAGAATGCTCCAAAATGATTCTACATTGATTGAGAACCTTACATTGTTGATACTAATAAAAGATAATTAGAAAATTCTTTAATCATGTAATACCTGCTTGATTAATGCAAATATGAAATTCTTTACTATAGAAATGCTTTCGACAGACAGTCTGCGCAGTTTCATCACTTATATATTTTTTTGTTCAAAAATCCTCAACACTACATAAGAATAATAATAATAACTATTATTATAATATAATAAATAACTACAGAACATGTATCCCTGCATGAGTGAATATATATGATGACAGCAAAGAAAGTATGAATGTAAAGTAAGTAAAGTGCAGGGGCCAAGATAGTATGCGAATGAATAAAATATTACTACTAATATAAAAACGGAAATAAATGAAATGAATATAAAACTAACCTTTGAGCTGTGGTAGCTGTTGGAGCTCGACGTCCTGTGAGTTTCTGTATCGCGAGGAACTCTGGGACTTCTTGGACTTCTTCTTAAGCGATCGCTTAGCGAAGGGATCTATCCGATCGACGAAAGTCGCTGACGACATGTTGGGAATTGAACTCGGAGGCACTCTACGTATCTCTAGGGTGAAATTGTCGTCTTGAACGGGTGTAGTTAATGTTTCGTGCCCCGATTTCCCGGACGACGTCGACTGTGACGACGACGACGCCGGTGGCGGCGTTTGCGGCGACGGCGACTAGAAACGATGGCGTCGTCCACCTCGAGGAGGCCGCATTCCGCGTGGAAATTAACGTCGATATCGACTCACTGCACTTTCACGATATATAAAGGGGGCAAAAAAAAAATACAAGATATAGGGGATGATGAGAGCTAACTTCTTTAGGTGACGTCGGTGCAGAGCAACACACACTCACATGCACACGCACACACTATTGGTACCGTAGGTAGTACAACCAACACACTAACGCGAATCGAGAGCACGTGGTATACCTGAACACGGTAACCTACTGTTCACGCGTTCCTGCGGCAGAGAAGGTCGACGGTCGCGTTTCGGTCGTGCATAGCACGCGTCCACGGTGCCACCGAGGAGAGAAGAGAAGAGGGTAGGAAGGGGAACAGGGAAAGGAAGAGGAGGGAGGTGGTGCAGGGGGTGGTAATGGTGGTGGTGGTGGTGACGGTGGTGGTGTTGGTGAGGGAGAAGGTGGAGACGAGGAAGATATCTTTCTTTCGAGATGTCGACGTGTCGATGAATTATGGGTGTTGCTGCTCGAATAGATCCATCGAGCGAAGTCAAGATGACGACGAAGACGGCGAGGTGGACGTCGTTACTTCAACGTCTAAATCTGTCCAGGAAGGAATCTTTTCTTTCTGTCTCTCTCTTGCTCGTTTTCGGTCTCCCTCTCGCTCACCGCTGCCGATTCGTCGGTATCGTCGTGCGTTGTCGTCGTCGTCGTGGTAGTCGTCGTCGTCGTCGTCGTGTCGTATACTATCTCTCTCTCTCTTTCTCTCTCTCTCGTCCCGTGAAGAGGCTCTCGTTTTTCTCTTTCTTTCTCTTTCTCTCTCTCGTTAGGCGTTGTCATACGCGGACGTACGCCCTGTCTCTCCTATGTGTCGAGGTTTCCACCTACACCGTAACACCGAAGCGTCGTTCGTAAATTTTCTTGCTCACTACGAGCGGATAATGAACTAGCTACCTGCGAGCAGAAGGGTGGTCCTCCCTTTCTTACATACACATACACACTCGCGCACACTCTCTCACTCTCTCTCTCTCTTACTCTCTCCCCCTTTTTTACTCTTTTCCACACACACAATGTATGCAGCATACATATACGTGCTACCCCTCTCTCTCTTTTTCTCTCTCCCACTACATCTACTCTCTCACGCACATAAAATCGTTGTTCACACACTCTTTCTTACGTACGCAGCGCTCACCGGTTTGCTCTCTCGACGGAGAATCGAAGAATTAGATAGAAAAGACAGAGAGCACCGGCGATACGAAGAGGAGCTGTAAGAGTAGGAGGAGGAGAAGGAGAAAAGAAGGGCTAGGGGGATTCTTACCGCGCAGTCGTGCTTGCTTGTCGACTGACTCTACGAAGCACCGTTACGAAATAGCTCGCGCGAGCCAGGGGCGGTCTCTCTCTCTCCCGCACGAAAAAGCGTCTCTCTTTTCTTCTCTCTCTCTCTCTCTCTTTTTATTCCCCTCTTTATCTCTATCTTTATCTATTTTTTCTCTATCTTTCTCTCTCTCTCTCTCTCTCTCTCTCTGTGTCGTCTTCTCTATCTTTCTCTTTTTGTTTCTAAATCATAGGCGGCACACGTATGCGGTTTAACACAGAACGTATTTTTAAATCTTCCGTTCGGCACGCGTCGTCTCTATCTATCTCTCTCTCTCTCTCTCTCTCTCTTTCTTATTATCTCTCGGCACTTTCCTCCGTGAATTCAGGATATTGAATACGCATTCACACACTAGGAACGCGTACACGAGAAACGTCGGAGGAGGCTCGAACGGCGCTCGGCCGCCATCAGCTGCTCGTAGAGACGACGAGCTTCTTTCATTTTCGCCGACGAACGATGTAGAGACGATGAGCACGACCTCGTCAGGCGTCGAGAACCGACGAGACCCGACGACGATCGAGCATCTTTTCCTTTATCGCTCTCTCTCTCTCTCTCTCTTTCTCTGTTTTCCTCCCCCTCTCTTTCTCTCTCTTGCTGGCTCGTTTACTCGCTCGCGCTCTCTCTTTCTATTTCTTTTCGGCTTCTCGAACGCGCTCACGGCACGGACGACTATGATTTTTCAAACCTTTTATTCCGTACGGTAAATCTTCAATGACAAGGAACGAAAAAAAGGAAAAACGTTTTCTATATCACACGAGAGACAGTTTCGCCTCTCTCTCTCTTTCTCTCTCCTTATTAAAAACCCGTCAAGAGGTGCCTTGTGTGCCTGAAAATAGTAATGTCGTTCGGCAATCATCGGCCCGGAGATTGCCGATTCTTCACGGAATTGCTCGAATCCTTAAGATGGCGCCATCGCACGAACCGTCGAGTCATACGATATTTAACAAGCCTTCCCAATGGTCGATTCCCTTAAAAGCAGCTTCCATTTCGAGCAGTTTTCTTCTCTTAGCGCTACTTTTAAATTCCATTTGAAAATTCGCCTATATGTATCGACGTAATAATACGATATAAAATAAATTCTATGTACCATGATAAAAATATATAAAACTCTAAAAGATAAAGAAGGGAACTTTAAATTCAATGCTGTAGAAATAATTTAAAGAACCCTTAGTAAAATTCGTTTATTAAAATTTATTATTCTATTTGTTTTGTTTGTATTATTTTAAATTAATTTTTATATTTTATTAATAAATGATTAACACGGATACATAATTACCATTAATGGTCGTAATAGATTCACTGTAATTGCCTATTGGCACTTCTTTACATTGCGACGTTGGCCCATTACCATAAAAACATTTCGATCAATAATATGTTTTTTATAAAACAAAACATGGTAATATAATATTTCACTTTTTGTCGTTTAAAGCCATTTATTTTATATATATACACACACACACACACACATATATATATATATATATATATATATATATATATGTATGTATGTATATAAGTCTGTTTTGATGAGTTAATAATGTCGATGATCTGTAATCCTGTTTGGTCATTGATTTACAAAAAATATGTGATATACCACTGCAATGTTTAAATTCCAATGAAGAATTTCTAAAATTTCTACGTATATAACATCAAGTGATTTTTATATTAATGTAAGGTATTTCAAGAGAAAAGTATTCAAAGGAAATTTCCATATAAATGAATGATGAAAGTTTATATATATATATATTGTGCTATTGAAATAAATTTTCATTATTTTCGTTTCTCAAAGAGAAAATAAGTTAATTTATAAAAGTTTTGTTGATTGCAGTCATATGGTTGAAATCATTTGTAGTATAACGTATACAAAAGATCGATAAAGAAGTGACTCGATGTTATCATAAGAAAAATTAGAGTTAAACGTCTGAATTATTTCACAATTTGAAGCAAGAGGTTAAGAATCATTGGTACACATTGACAGATAATTTGATAATTAGATAACGAAATGTGAAATTAAAATTGTTTGACTTTCTTTTTTTTTTAACTTTTTCATTGAAAAAAAAAAAAACAATGTTTCTTTGATGTATGTAACTAATAAAATAGTAAAATGTAAGTGAAATAATGATCACAAATATATATATATATATATATATATATATATATATATATATATATATATATATATATAATATTTGTATATTATTACTATTGTGCCAAAAGATGTAATTATTTTGTCTATAATTATCTTTCAGTTTTCTATACTATTACAATGCCGTTTAAATTTCATTTAAAGAGAAGTCGTCAATATAATGTAGTGTCCAAAAATCAATATGTAATATGTATAGAATTATTGGATACTACATCAATTGAATGTACTTTAAATATTGACAGTTTGGGTCAAGAATGTCTTGACAATATTGTACAACGATTAGGTCTTGTACAACCAGAAATTTTTGGATTACGTTATATAAGTCGACATGGTTCTCCATCTCCTCGATGGGTAGATATGGATAAACCATTGAAACGACAACTTGAGAAAGAAGCTAAGAATTTTAGTCTTTATCTAAGAATTATGTACTACGTTACAGATGTTCAATGTATACAAGATGAAATGACAAGGTTAATTACTTTTTATAATAATTAATAATGAATGTTATTACATTATCAATATTTTAACATGATTTGAATTCTTTATAAAGGTATCATTATTACCTTCAATTAAAAAGTGATGTACTGGAAGGTAGAATTCATTGCAATTCTAGACAAGCTACCCTTTTAGCAAGTTATTCGATGCAAGCTGAGTTTGGTAATTATAATACAGAACGACATACAATGGAATGTTTACAACAGTGTACCTTCTTTCCTAAAGTAAGATATCAAATTTAGTGTGTTGTTATATAGAAATATTTTTAAATACAGTTATTATAAATAATATATAATTATTTGTACGTTATCAGGAAGTAATACAATCAGAACCAGGTGGATTAGATGTTTTATTGCATAATGCAGTATGTCAATATAAAAATTTAATTGGAGTAACACAAGCAGCAGCTGAAGAATTATATATTTCTGTAGTTATACAATTAGAAGGGTATGGTAATGAAACGTTTCCTGCAAAGGTACATTGATAAGAAATAATTGAATCAAATTATAACATATAATTTAATAAAATCATTAATTACAGGATAGTACTAATTCTGAAGTGATACTTGGTGTATCACTTAATGGAATTATGCTGGTATGTCCTAAATCTCAAACAACTCACTTTTATAGGTAATTATAATCCTTATTTTGCAATGATATTAATAATATTTATAAATGATAGTTGTATGTGTGTGTGTGTGTATATCTAAATGAAGTTATATAAATTTAATATATAATTATTTTTGTTATTAGGTGGAAAGATATTAGTAACGTTATAAATCATAAAAAGACATTTAGAATAGAATGTCAGTCTGAAGGTGAAGATGCAAAACAATTTATATTCAATGAATCACGTGATGCAAAATACGTATGGCGTTTGTGTATAGCACAACACACATTTTATATGCAGCATCAAGAATCACGTCCATCAGAAAGATCTAATAATGCATATTTTGTAAGTAAAGTGTAAACAAATATTATTATGATTTTAATTTTTAACATTTCAATCACCAATATTGTTGACATAACAATTCAAACTGTGTTTTACTTTAATCATCAGATAAATTAACACGTACTCTGTATTTCTTCTTGTTGTTTTGTACAAATATTAGGATACATTTGTTAATTTGATTTGTTAATTTTAGTTTAAGAAATATTCATAAAAGATTTAATTGAATTATTATTTCAAATATGTATTAAATAGGATAGCGATACAAATGATTCCGGAGAACAAGCTGTATCTATGGAAAATCGTAGAGATGATGATCACATGCATTGGACTAGTTACAATGATCTTTCAACTTCACCGTATCCTGTAGTTTCAGTTTCTTCAACTGAAATAAATAATTTACGTGCCTTATTACCATCATATAGACCAGCACCAGATTATGAAACGGCCGTACAAATGAAATATAATAATGGAGGAAATGCTCCTCAGCCTTATTATGCAAATCAGTCTACTATCGTTGGACAAGATATTTCGTGCCTTCTTGGTAATGTGGTAAATAGAAGTAGATATTAATTTAAAAATTAATACCTGCATCCTTCATGATTTTGAATATTTTAAAAGATTTTAAATATACAAACCGTATTATATTTACATACTCAAATATTATATATATTTTTGAATAGTATCAACAATTTTTAATGTGTAATTAAATATATTTATATATATATATATATATATATATATATATATATATTTATTACATATTAAAAAGAGATTATCAGAAAAGACTGAAAGACACGATTATTATTTTTCTTTTGTTAGTAATAAAAGGTATTGTATTATATCAAAAATTTTCAAAAATTAACTACAATAAATGTTATATAATTTATAGTAAAATATATATTATAGATGATATAATACTTAGTAACTATTGTAGAATCTAATGCATACAGAGTATTATCAATAATTCTTTTTTTTTTTTTTAACTTTCACGTTATTGCATTATTATTTTTACATAATTTACATTAAATTGAGATTTTAATGAAAATGCTCGAAACATATTAAAGAATATATATATATATATATATATACATCATGAATATAATTGTTATTAAGAATTTTGAAAATTGTATAGTTTCGATGTAATCTTATTTTTTTACCAATTTAATTATATTTAATAAAATTGCAAAAATATATATTATAAACTTTGTTGCACATATCATAATAAATATTATCTCTAATGTAATTAGTTGAAATCAAATAAAATTTTGTTAACCCATTTACTGCTAGACATATTTAGAGCGATGTAATTGCAGGACCAACGCAAAATGCAGGTAATTTTTGCCACCGGTTTAGTAATATTACATCATCCTTGAGTATGTTATATATTGCTTCTACAGCATGTTGACTAGTCAATATTAAACCTACATTAACATACATGTCGTTGTTTATATTAAATCATATGTATAATGAATTTATATATATATAATATTTATATATTACCATCAAAATATTCAGGTCTATGTAACCAAATTTTTAAAGCTGTGTTACCAATAACTTCCAATCGTGAGTTATACAAATAATTGCAATTATAATCAGCTGATTGTAAAGTAGTCAAATAATGGTCTTCTAGTAAATTTTGTTCATGTAATCCTTTACATAAAACTATGCTACTACATGATTTTGCCGTGATAAGATAAATGTTATTGTACTAATAGATTAATAATTTAAATATTTGTGATATTTGCAAACTTAAAATGATATTACTTTACATACGAGGATAACATTACAACGATTTTTAAGTAAAATACGTTTCAGAATTATTGGGGGTAGAGATAAGGGGAATCATTTGTTCATAAGAAAAGTGTCCTTCGAAATGGATTAAATTAGGGTGGCGCCACATTAGCATCAGGGTAAATGATAAAAAATCAATAAATGTACTATTGACCAGTGCTGTCAGATCGTGGGTAAATCTTACCCTCTCCCTGTGCCACTGGGATTGCACACAATGAAAGTTTTCCATGTCCGTGTGTTTGGGATGTCGAAAGAAGTCGAGTGTAACCGAAGTTGGCGGGCACGCCGGAGTGGCACACTATGAAAGCGACTCGTGTCGTCCGAACACATGGACATGAGTCGCTTTCATAATGTGCCACTTCGTGGCCAACCGCCAACTTCGGTTACACTCGGCTTTCCTCGACATCCCAAACACACGGACATGGAAAACTTTCATTGTGTACAATCCCAGTGGCACAGGGAGAGGGTAAGATTTACCCACGATCTGACAGCACTGCTATTGACACTTCACGAATTAAAATCATTTTAGCTACACGTTTTATCATAATAATTTTTTAAGGTTATATTTACTACATTATTTTGTACTACGCAAGTAGTTGAAATTTTCAATAATTAACTACTTTAGTCGCCAATAATATTAAATATTTTAATTCGGCATACTTCAATTTGTTTGCAATTGCTGATTATCAGAAAAGACTGAAAGACACGATTATTATTTTTCTTTTGTTAGTAATAAAAGGTATTGTATTATATCAAAAATTTTGAAAAATGAACTACAAGAAAAGTTATTTAATTTATAGTAAAATATATTATAAATGATATAAGACTAAGTAACTATTGTAGAATCTAATGTATACAGAGTATTAACAATAATTCTTTTTTTTTGTTTTTTAACTTTCACATTATTGCATTATTATTTTTACAAAATGAACATTAAATTGAGATTTTAATGAAAATCCTCGAAACGTATTAGAGAATATATATACATCATGAGTATAATTGTTATTAAGTATTTTGAAAATTGTATAGTTTCGATGTAATCTTATTTTTTTACCAATTTAATTATGTTTAATAAAATTGCAAAAATATATATTACAAACTCTGTTGCACATATCATAATGGACATTAATCTTTACTGTAATTAGTTGAAATGAAATAAATAATTATATGTTAATAATTATTCACTCCACAATGTATCACAGTTATAGAAGTATTATAATAAATAAAGAAAATATATAATATTAAAAGAAAATATAAAATAATATGATAAATAAAAAAAAGTAATAATATAAAACTCTAAAAGAATAATTAATAACATATAACATATTTACAACGTTGAGAATAAAAATATTTTATATGTCAGATCGTTAAATCTAACCTACTATTGACACCAGCATTGATAATAGCTTCTAATAAAGATGTTGGATTTGGATTTGCTGCAGTGGCATAAACTTCAAATTTAGCCTCTATTAGATTTTCTTCAGTCTCAGGATCAATTGCTACTGCTTTTACATTTTTTATACAAGCAGGATAATCCCTTAATATGGATACAAAGTAATCTACGCATAATGGACTAAAAAAGACAAATATTTTTGGTTTAGTACTAACGTTATTTAAGACATCAGCTTTGAATGATTGCCTAATTGCATTCCAATAAGCAACAATTTTATACAGATAAATGGTATTTTTTGAAAGAACTACTTCAAAGGGGCCTTGTGCAATTTCAGTGCAAGGGTATAACAGTGGTTTTATTATTAATGCTTTACGAGAAATCATGATCTCTACAAGATCCTTGGTATCATCGGTTTCACTACCTAAACAGAATTCTAAACCAAGGTTATTTTTTGCTAGTGATGAAATTGCATGACCAAGGCAATATGCAGGTAATTTTTGCCACCTGCTTAGTGATATTTCATCCTCCCTTAGTATGTTACATATTGCTTCTACGGCATGTTCACTAGTCAATAATAAACCTACATTAACATACATGTCGTTGTTTATATTAAATCATTTGTATAATGAATCTCTATATATAATATTTGTATATTACCATCAAAAAATTCAGGGTTTATTAACCACGATTTTAAATCTGAGCTATTAACAAATTCAAACTGTGAGGTATATAAATACTTGCATTTATAACCAGCTGTTTTTAAATAAGTCAAATAATTTCTTTCTTCTACAGTTTGTTCAGGTACTTCTTTACACAAAACTATGCTATCGTATAATCTTGCCATGATAAGATAAATGTTATTGTACTAATAGATTAATAATTTAAATATTTGTGATATTTGCAAACTTAAAATGATATTACTTAACATACGAGGATAACATTAACACCACTTTTAAATAAAATACGTTTGATAATTATTGGGGGTAGAGGTAAGGGAAATCATTTGTTTATATGAAAAGTGTCCTTCGAAATGTATTAAATTAGGGTGGCGCCACATTAGCATAAAGGATAAATGATAAAAAATCAATAAATGTACTATTGACAGTTCACAAAATAAAATCATTTTAGCTACACGTTTTATCATAATAATTCTTTAAGCTTATATTTACTACATTATTTTGTACTACGCAAGTAGTTGAAATTTTCATTAATTAACTACTTTAGTCGCCAATAATATTAAATATTTTAACTCGGCATACTTCAATTTGTTTGCAATTGCTGATTATCAGAAAAGACTCAAAGACACGATTATTATTTTTCTTTTGTTAGTAATAAAAGGCATTATATTATATCAAAAATTTTCAAAAATCAACTACAAGAAAAGTTATTTAATTTATATTATAAATGATATAAGACTAAGTAACTATTGTAGAATCTAATGTATACAGAGTATTAACAATAATTCTTTTTTTTTTTTTTAACTTTCACATTGTTGCATTATTATTTGTACATAATTTACATTAAGTTGATATTTTAATGAAAATCCTCGAAACATATTAGAGAATATATATACATTATGAGTATAATTGTTATAAAGAATTTTGATAATTGTATAGTTTTGATGTAGTCTTATTAATTTAACCAATTTAATTATGTTTAATAAAATTGCAAAAATATATTGTAAAGTTTGTTACACATATCATAATGGATATTAATCTTTACTGTAATTAGTTGAATAAAAGAAAATTCTGTTAATAATTATTCATTCACAATGTATCACAGTTATAGAAGTATCATAATAAATAAAATATATATATAATATAATATAATATTATTCGCAATGAAAAAAATAATAATATACAATTCTAAACGAATAATTAATAACATCTAAAATATTTACAACATTTAGAATAAAAATATTTCATATGTTACATCATTGTATCTGAATTACTATTGCAACCAGCATTGTTAATAGCTTCTAATAAAGATGTTGGATTTGGATTTGCTGCAGTGGCATAAACTTCAAATTTAGCCTGTATTAGACTTTGTTTAGTCGTAGGACCAATTGCTACTGCTTTAATATTTTTAATATAATTAGGATGTCTCTTTAATATGGATACAAAGTAATCTACGGTAGATGGACTAAAAAAGACATATATTTTTGGTGTAGTACTAACGATATTTAAGAAATCAGCTTCTAATGATTGTCTCATTACAGTCCGATAAGCAACAAGTTTTTTTAAATCAATGCTATTTTTTGAAAGAACTTGTTCAATGGTTGCATGTGCAATTTCACTGCAAGGGTATAACAGTGGTTTTGTTATTAATGCTTTATGAGAAATAATGACTTTTGCAAGATCCTTGGTATTACCGGTTTCACTACCTAAACAGAATTCTAAACCAAGGTTATTTTTTGCGAGTGATGCAGTTGCAGGACCAACGCAATATGCAGGTAATTTTTGCCACCTGCTTAGTGATATCTTATCATCCTTGAGTATGTTATATATTGCTTCTACGGCACGTTGACTAGTCAATATTAAACCTACATTAACATACGTGTCGTTGTTTATATTAAATCATATGTATAATGAATATATATATATAATATTTATATATTACCACTATAATATTCGGCGTTTTGTAAGCACATTTTTAAATTTGGGCTATTATCAAATTCAAATCGTGAGGTATATAAATAATAGCATTTATAACCAACTGATTGTAAAGTAATCAAATAATTGTCTTCTTGTAAAGTTTGTTCAGGTAATCCTCTACATAAAACTATGCTATCACATGATTTTGCCATGATAAGATAAATGTTATTGTAATAATAGATTAATAATTTAAATATTTGTGATATTTGCAAACTTAAAATGACATTACTTTATAAATACGGGGATAACATAACCACCACTTTCAAATAAAATACACTTGAGATTAATTAAATCACTAAAATATTTTTTTTTTAAACATAAACTAATAAACCTGTATGAGTAATAAAGAAATAAAAATTAAAATAGTCATTCTGATAGACACTAAATTGAGTTATGAAAATTTGAAATCATTTTATTACTAGTTCAGAATTTATAAGATAATTTTTCAAGAATTTTTCTCATTGGTTCTGCTCTCGACCAATGGCGTTTAACCTATGTAACATACCTGTCAGTGAGTGGACTATCTCAAGGGACGTGTTATTATTGTACAAGATTTGACAGTAGTGACATAGTAAACAGCTGATAGTGTGGAAATAATAAAAGAAAAGAAATTTTGGTGTTATGTATATTGAATATTTATAATATTGTAATTAATTAAATCTAAAGATTGATTTTTATACATTAGTGTTTTTCAAATTTTTAGAATTATTGACATATTATGTTTTTTCAAAACCTATTTTCAATTAGGATAACCTATTAATGCAGAAAGTTATAAACTGTTCTAAAATAATACAAAATTAATCAAATATAATAATTTAGATTGTGTCATTATAAAATGTTCTTGTAAAAAATTATTAGTGTATATAACAAAAATAATGAGGTTATAATTCTATTACAATCTTATAATTATTTGATTATATTTTATATTGAATTGAAAATCACTTATTAATGATAAATAACATTGTGCATAACCTAGTTGATAATGATCAGGTTATAATTCTATTACAATCTTATAATTATTTGATATTAAATTTAAAATCATTTCTAGGATTAATAACATTCTGCATAACCTAACCAATAATTTGTAAACATAAGAAGTGCATTTAGGTATAAATTATGAATGAACCCATTTTCGTTGTCATTTTTATTGAAACACTCTTTTAGGGTACATAACTTATTATCTAAATAAGCAGTGAAAGAACGTATAAAAAAAAAAACATGGGAAATGAACAATTTCTTATCGATCACAAAGTGGACATTTATCCTCCTTACTATTAAACTAAACATGTTAAACGTATATAAACGAAGGCACAACGATCCTCGACCCTTACGAATGATTTCACCATGAAAACGTGATTATAGACTAAATAATCATCATCTATCTTCCCTTAACACTCTTTCATTATTATTTAATCTCTCTTTCTTGTTATTTTATTATTTTTTACTTCTTAGCACTTGTAATCATGGCAAAATTGAACTCTTTGTGAACATTGTAATACAAATATACGCATAAGAGTTCAAAATACATCGTAAAGGGGACCGAGTGCCTTCTAAGTATTCAATTAGATAAACACATAATATTTAATCATGATAAAATTCCAAATTTATGTCTTATAACGTAAATTACCTCCTATTGTACAACGCCGATATATCTAGCTTATAATTAATTAATCAATTAATTCATTAATTCTTAAATCTATATTCTTTCTCAATTGCAGCTTCATTAAAAGTAAACACGGGAAAAGAAGTTAAAGAAAATGAAAGAAGAAAAAAAAACAAATGCTGTGTACGAAGAAAAGAGGCATCATTCGTTCAAGATATGTATGTATTATTTTTGTGTTTGGTCTCACAGGTGAATATTTTGTTTATATTTGAATATTTATGAAAATCATATTATAATATGCTTTTTTTTTTTTTAAAAGAAACACCTTTAGAGAGTCCAATAACGGTCATATAAATCATACTAAATTATAAAAAGCTTAATACTATTATAATAATAATAATAATAATAATAATAATAATAATAATAATAATAATACATATGTATATATATAATATACTTAAATAATAATCACAAAAATGAGACCAAAGTCCTAGTAGCATAGTACTCCTATTTGAATAAAATGACTCATAAGTGAGAAAAATGATTCAATTAGTGGTCTCAAACTTAACTTTTAATGAGTTCTATTTAAAATGGTTAATTAATGTAAGAACTCTTAATGGTCACAAGTATGGTCTTATCTGTTTTTTTTTTTTTTTTTTTTTTTTATAAACTCATACTTAAAATTATATTTAAAAACAACAACGCAATAATTATGTGCAATTTTGCTGTTTGTTTATTTTTTGTTTGTTTTAGAGACTCTGAGATCTTTATACTTTACTAAGGTTTATCGAACACACATATACTAATATGATTTGTTCGATAAAAGTAATTTCAGTTAAGATCGGTTGGCACAAGAACAATCGGCGAGTACAAGAAAATGTAAAAAAAAAAAAAAGAAAAGAAGATTTACAATAAGATAAAATAATAAAAAAAGAAAGAAAAAAATAAATGCTTTTTTTTTTCTTCTTCTAAACGTAGAACAAATTAATTGGACAAAAAAAAAATCAACGTAATTGTCTTTTTCGTTAACTTTATATCAATGTTTAATTATTGGACAAATACTTTTTCTAAATAGAAGAGTAAACTTTTTTTTTTCCAAAATCAAAATTAATTCCTTTAACTAAAACGCCACTTTCTTAAATTGCCTTGATTTGATTTTTTTTTTGTTTTTTTTTTTTACATTGATTTAATATTAACAATTAAAAAAAAAATATATTTCGTGCAAAGTAAAAAAAGTAGAAAAAAAAACAAAAAAAAAACAACACGTTGTAATTCAGATTGATATTTCATTTGTTAAGCATTTGTTTTGTTCTTTAAAAAATTTCAAACAAAAAATTCGTAATCCTTGTCATTGCACGAAATAATTGATTTATTTCAAGATTTTCTCGTTGTTAGTTTTTTTTTTTTTTTTTTTTTTTTCGTAAATTGTTTAAACATCTTATATAATAAACTATAATCAAAGTTTTCATTAAAACTTGGACATATTGTACGCGTGTAATTATATCATAAATTTATATATATATATACTTTTATATATATATATATATATAGAATTGGATATAATAACTCACATAACACGGACAAATTGTATTTTTAGGTAATAATCGTACGATGATACAACTTAAATCTACGCTTTTATAATAAAATAGGGTAGAAAAGAAATAGAAAAGTATGACTTAAGTACAACCACAAAACTTGGTCATTATTATGGCATTCATGTTATTATCTATAATCTATTATAAGATTAATTAATTAAATGCTCACTTGATTTTGTTTTTTTTTTGCTTTTTTTTTTCTTTTTCTCTTTTAACTATCTTTCCTACTTTTCTTTTTATCTTTCATTCTGTTTTGTTTTTCTTTTCTCCCTTATCTCTTCTCTCTCTCTCTCTCTCTCTCTCTTTCTCTTTTTGTTTCTTTTCTTATCTTTCTCATTTACTGATTACTCTATTTTCATATGAGAAATGTCTCGTCATCAGTTTAGCTTTTTTTTTCTTTCTCTTCTACGATTTTTATGACTATCTTTTTTTCTCGTAATATAAAACAACACATTATTCGATAGAATTCTAAATTCGGTTTAATCGTATTTTAGAATTTTTCTTTACAGTTTTGTAGTTTGTAATTTGAAACGATAATGTTTATTTATTTATTGAAATTCAATTATTTGATTATTGTTTTATTTCAAATGTAAATGTTTATAAAGAAATGTGTGTGTGTGCGTGTGTGTTTTGTTATAACTTTCTTTTACTTTTTTTTTTTAATTCAATTTTTTTTTTTTTTCAAACAATATTTCATCATTTTATTTTGAAGTTTCAATAATTAACTTTGAGTGAAATTACACAGTAATTTTTGGAAATTTTTTTTCTATTATATATCTCTCTTTTTTCTTTTTTTATTTTGTTCTATTCTCTTTTATATTCTACATCTATTTATCGTTATTTCTTTCTTTCTTTTTTAACTTTATTTTTTTTCTATTTAAGGATTGTATTCATTATGTTGAAATTCAATGATCGAATAGAAACGATATGGCCGACTTTCACGGGCATTAGTTAAAAAATAGTACAAAAATTGATTTTTTTTGTACAATTATTTTCTCAATTTTTCTCTCCTTCTCTCTCTCTCTCTCTCTCTGATTTTAGAAATGTTGATTAGTCGAAAACTAAAGAAGAGTGTCCTTTTGATTTGTTTCTTGGTCCGCTCATTTTTTGCCTTCTTTAGCCCTTCGTCTGTCGATCTAAAAATAAAAACAAAAGTTAATATTTACAATTCAAAAATATCCATTTAATATAATATATATATATATATATATATATATACATCTCTGGCAGGGATCTCTGGCAGGGGCGTGGCGTAGCAATTCAACCTATCTACTCTAATTTTGAATTTAGCCACGAGATAGCGCATTCAAGTGTTAGAGATCCCACGTGGCATAGCAATTCGACCTATCTACTCTAATTTTGAATTTGAATTATTTATGTATATATATATATATATATCTTCTCTTCTTAATATATATAAATTACGTGTCACGTTGTTTGTTCGCAATGGACTCCTAAACTACTGAACCGATTTTGATAAAATTTTGCACACTGTGTGCAGTTTCATTCAACTTGAAAGATAGGATAGTTTATATCTCAATTTATAATTGCAATATTATTTTATTGCCAATTATTTGTTTATTAACAAAGAGTCATGATTATCTCTGTTATATATATATATATCTACAAAAGATAAAAAATATTTTTTAGAAATATAAATTAAAGGGAATATTATATATTATATTTACTTATTATATTATTTTATATATTAATATATTTTATTATAATTTTAATATATACCTGTTATTCCGTACTAAATTTGATTTTACATATAAAGATACACCCTCTATACAAAATGTGAGTATTATTATATATAATAATAATAATAGTAATAATAATAAAAAGGGGGGAGGATATAAATTTAGTTCAATTTTTCTTCAGATCCTTTTACTTATTTTATTTTTTATTATTTTTTTATTTAAAAAAAAAAACAAAGAAAAAAACATCAACGATCAATATCCTTTCGATTCTCGTGTAATATCTTGAAAAAAAAAAAAAAAAGGAAAATGTGGTGAACGATATAACGTGAAAGGACTACTATCTAGGATATATTTCTTCTATCTTCGTATATAATGCAAAAAGCCCTTTTTGAAGAGAGTACCAATAATTTGACGTAATTTAATAAACACGAGGGCTGCCTTAGCGTACCGCGCACAGCTCGTGCGACTGTTATTACTGACAGTTTGATCGGTATCTCAAGAGTGCATAATAATGATGCACTCTAGCGAATCGCTTATAGTGGTGACCGATCATCGGTCATGCAAATTGGCAGCCCAAGAAGGGATGCCTGGCTGCCTTGCTTGCCTTCCTTCTTTCCTTCCTTCCTTCCTTCCTTCCTTCCTTACTCCTTTCGTTATATATACAGGGTGATTCACCAGCTCTTGTCACCTAAATAGCTTCACAAGTTTAAAAAGTAGCTAATGAAAATGTTGCATGAAATATTCAGGGTGACAATATTACATAAGTATTTGTCTACTAGGTTCAGTCATTTTCAAGATTTATTTTATATTTGAATACTCATTTTCGGATACCGGTTGACAAGACAAATCCAATGATATGCAACATGAATATTTTTGAAGACCAACGAAGGTAAAAACTGGCGAACAAGTCGACCACAATACAGCTCTTCCTTGGTCCATGGTCGCGTCATGGTCGCGTCAGGATTGTATCAGGGTTGCGTCATACTTTAGTTGTTCCGACTACGGACGGAACAGATATTTTCCGAATAGTTTTATATTGGTCATTGTCAGGTTTTTGTATTTAATGTTGCACATCGTTGGATTCGTCATGTCAACCGCTATCCGAAAATTAGTATTCAAATATAACATTGTATTGAAAAAAAAAACAAAGAGTTGAGCAATACATCTCGAAAATGACTGAACCTAGGAAAATAATACTAATGTCATATTGTAGTCCTGAATTATTCATGCAACATTTTCATTAGCCACTTTTTAAACTTGTGAAGTTATTTTGGTGGCAAGTGTTGATGAATCACCCTGTACATGGATTATGATGAACATACAATATTCATATATCGTAATGCATATGTTTGTTTGTTTGTTTGTTTTATAATTTGTACGACACAATAACTTCATTTATTATAATATGATGTTTCTTCTTGTTAGTTTCTTATCTTGTTTTTTTTTTATTCATGGTTTGTTATATCACCACCATTAGAAATTAAATTAAATTCTTAATTGGATAATTAATTTTGATGATTTAATTATTAATAAATAAATAAAAAATAATGACAATCTTTAATTTATTGAATATGATATAAAAATTAACATTGTGATAATAAAATAAAAAAATAAAATAAAATATTTGAATGGATGATGATAACTTGCATGGATGTTTATGGAGAATTAAATGGGGAATACCCCATGTATATTTAATTAATTGAAAGGTATGCAAAAAGGATGTTTCAAAGGGAATAAAAAAACCTGCCACCCACCAAGGATGATTCTCTTTCTCTCTTTCTCTCTTTCTCTCTGTCTGTCTGTCTCTCTCTCTCTCTCTCTCTCTCTCTCGTTTCATAGTCTGAGTAAAATTCATTTGATGTACTGGGGGTATTTAAAGCATCGCTTTAAATCAATGGGACTTAATAATCAGTTCGAAGGCTCGTAATTCTTTAACGCTACAGGAACGAGAGGGTTGGGCAAGGGTAACAGATATTCCCAATGGGTTGGTGTGGAAGAAACGTAGAGAGAGAGAGGCGTGTTCGTGTCTTCGACCATGTACCATAAAAAAGAAAAACAAAAAAAAAGACAAAAAGAAATAAAATTTCATTGAGAACGTTGATTAATTATCATTCTCAAATTTTCTTTATAAAAATGTAGCCTCCAGTTATACGATGCAATATGAACTTTTGTCGTTGTTATTGTAATTTTCATTTTTTTTGGGTCATTTTATTTACTTATTGGGATCTCTGGCAGGGGCGTGGCGTAGCAATTCGATCTATCTACTCTAATTTTGAATTTAGCCACCAGATAGCGTATTCAAGTGCTAGAGATCCCACCACGTGGCGTAGCAATTTAAACTATCTACTCTAATTTTGAATTTAGTCACCAGATAGCGTATTCAAGTGCTAGAGATCCCACGTGGCGTAACAAAATTCAACCTATCTACTCTAATTTTGAATTTAGCCACCAGATAGCGTATTCAAGTGCTAGAGATCCCAATACGTGTTTGTTAATATTAATGTAAAATAAAAAATAATAAATTTAATTACTATTAATATTATATAATTATAAAATTATATAAAATAAATATAAAATTAATTTATATATATATGTATATTTATTTATTTTATATTTTATTGTAATATATAATAATATTTATGCAATAATAGAAAACACATTATTATGAAATACAAAAATTAATATAAAATAATATTTGTTATATTTAAAAAAATAATAAATAAAAAAAAAAATAATCATGAATGATGGAGTAACATTATGAAATGATGGAACCAAAAGGATCTTTACGATAAATACACGAGGTTAGTTGAAGCAACGTAAAACAAGGCGACTTCTTCGCACAGGTATCACCATCCGTCGAAACAATAACCCTTTTATGGTCTCCTGCCATGCGTGTTCGCACAATGGCAGGCAGGGGAAACAGCAAGCGGGTATACACAAGAGTCAGTCAGTGACGTAGCAATACGTTTAAATTTTTACATAGAAAATTATATAAAAAAAATAGCTAACAACCTATATATATATTTATATAAAATCATTAAAGTAATTTATAAAAAAAATAAAGAAGAAATAAGAGGAATATTACCATAAGAAAATTATATCAGGTAACTTTATATCAGGTATAAAGAGTGGGGGAAAAGAATTTGTGAAATAAGGAAAATTTTATATTAAAAAAAAAAAAACTATTATTTCAATTTAATCCTTATGGGTTATAAGTCACGTGTAAAGTGACTTACAAATAAAAATATTTTATTAATAATAAATTAAAATAATTTGTATATATTGGTTAAATTATCTATATATTAATATTATTTTAATTAATAAATATTTACACAATTTTTACATTGAGAAAATATAAAATTGAGAAAAAGTATTTAAAATAAAACAAATGTTATATATTATCAAAAAAAAATCTATTATTTTAATTTTTTTTAAATATTAACACAATTTTTACATTGAAATAATATAATAAAAATATTCACATAAACAATATTAAATAATATATCAAAAATATATGAAATATAAAACAAACGAAATATCGTAATTTGAATTAGGAAGAAACTGCGTGTAAGTTAAACGTTTATAAAATAAAAAAAAAAAAAAGAGAGAAAGAGGAAAAGAGAGGTGTTTTAACAGTTTTAACAGTGAAGTGTTACGCCATTGGTGAGGGCTTATACTGTGAGGGTAAAGATAGGCCGGGCGACGAGGAGGAACAAAGCAACCCACGCCATAGATATCGTCGCAGTAATATCCACATGACTAACCTAAGGGCGCTCTCTGTAGCCATACAGTACTGGGACAAAGCGTTTCTGTAATTTTTTTTAATGTTTTTTTTTACATAGTTCGTATATAGTCGTGTACAGTGGCTGCCATTAATAACTACAAACGAATCTTACCAGGTTTAGTGATGTTTAATCAATTACATTTTTACATGTACATTAACAACAACTTTTTATACAACTTCTTATGCAATTTATAATTTCTTTTTTTTTTTTCAAGTAAACTACAATATATATATATATATATATATATATATATATATATATATATATATATATATGGCGTATTATTTAGAAACAGAAATGAATTTGATTTTACGTTACAAAATCATATTAAATCTGTACTTGTTTATCTATGTATTGATACAGAATGTTTTGGATTTATACAGAAAATTTGACAATATTTGAACAGAATTTGTAGAAATAGTTTTTCAGTATGTTAAATATAATTTTTTTTTTAGAATCATATATTCAATATGATTTTGTTTTTAATTATACAGGTTTTTCTTATTATACATTATATTTTAATATAAAAAAAAATTGTTCAAAGTTTTGTGCCACCACATTTCTAGGTTAGATTTTATCATAGATCTTTTCAAATAACAAATTGTTTCGTTTTCAATTTTGCACATTTCAATATGATTAAGTAATTATGCAGTTCGTATTAAATAAATAATATATATATATATATATATATATAAAAAACAAATGCTAAAATAAATGTCTTTTTCTGTTCATTTTTATTTGTTCTTATTTTTAAAATGATTTAATTAAGTGTCGTAATTATTGGTTGCCAAGTTAAAAAAAAATAAATATGTATATGTGGATATTAGTTTGCAATTGTTTTTTTTTTCTTTTTCTGAAAGGTAGGTATTTAATACAGGTGATAAAGATTGATTTTAATCCAAAAAAAAGAAAAAAAGGAAAACAGAAAATAAAAAGAGGATCAATGTCTGGGGCAGTCGACCTTCTCTCGGACGGTTTTACCTCTGGAAATTCTGGAAAGGTAGATACCGAAGAAGAAGAAGAAGAAGAAGAAGAAGAAGAAGAAGAAGAAGAAGAAGAAGAAGAAGAAGAAGAAGAAGAAGAAGAAGAAGAAGAAGAAGAAGAAGAAGAGGTCGGTGGCCCCTAACCAACCCGCTTCTTCGTCTGGACACGCTCGTGGAACACGCAGGTGCGTCTACTTGCGTGGAACGCATACGAAATAAGTTCTATCTATGTATTCAACTTCTTACCCACAAACTAAACGACCTTTCTTCTTTAACTTTTTAAAAACAAATAAATAAATTATTATTATTATTATTATTTATATTATTAATAATAATAAGTAATTATTTGGTTGTTATTAAGAATACTATTATTATTATTATTTCACGATTAATTACATTTTATATATATGTATGCATTATTATTATTATTGTTATTAGATGTAATAGGTTATTATTACATTAATAACTTTATATTATGTTATTATTATATTAATATATTATTATTATTATTATAATATTATATTAATATATTATTATTGTAATAATAATATATTATTATTATTTTATATATTAATATAAATAAAAAAATAAGTTATTATTACATTATATAATAACTTTATATTATATTATTATTATAATATTATTATATTAATATATTATTATTATTATTATTATTATTATTACTATTATTATTATTGTTTGATGTAATAAGTAATAATTTGCTAATTATAAAGAATATTATATTATTTCACGATTAAATTAAATTAAATTAATATTATTATTATTATTATTATTATTATTATTATTATTATTATTATTATTATTCTTTTTAACATAGATTTAAAAATGATAATAATAATAATTATCCCCATGTAACATGATTGTATAAAAAGTTGTGTTTTAAAAGTAAATATTTTATTTTTTTTTGGGGTATAATTTAAAAAAAAAATCAATCAACCCAAAGCATATTTCAACTTTAAGATCAAATAAATAAATTAATATTATTTATATTATTATTATGATGATGATGATGATTATTATTATTATTATTGTTAGATGTAATAAGTAATATAATTTGTTAGTTATCAAGAAAATATTATATAAAATGAGTTTTTTTTTTTTTTCATTTGAAATAATATTACACTAAAGAAAAATGTTTGTATTTTTCTTTTTTTGTGAGTTGTAATTGAATGATGTTCACTCTCGTTCTCGAGAATACTTTTTCAACAACAACAACAAATTTCTCTTTCTTTTGATCTTTTCTCTTTCTCTTTCTCTGTCTCGTAAAAGTAAACTTTAACACGTGAACTGATTACTCGTGTAAACTGCCGCAAAAGTGGCGTAAACGAGCGTGACGCGAGTTCCTTCTTCTCGTGTCTTCCGTGGTTTACTTTTATCGATTCTCTTCTCTTCTTTTCTTACATTTCTTTTACCTTTTATATATCCTCTCTCTCTCTCTCTCTCTCATTCCTCTTATATTTTTATTTATTTATTTCTTTTTTTTTTTTTTCAACGTGAATAATAGAAGAGAACAACGCGCAGCTGGGACATTGAGGACACCTGCTGGAGAAAACAAAATTCCCCCCCTTTTCTTTTTCTTTTTCTTCTTCTTCTTCTTCTTCTTCTTCTTCATGGAATACTTTGAAATGATACAATAACGGAAAATGAATTATGCTAAATGAATTTGAATGTTGATGAAGTATTCGTAATTATATATGTATACTATATATATATATATATGTATGAAATAAAATGGTGAATTCTAACGAGCAACATGTCGGAAGTGTCCTATCGATCGTGCGTACGTGTCACGTATGTAAAATTTGAAAGTAAAGTCATGAATTTCCGGTTACGACCTCCGTTTCATTAGAAACAAGGTTGAGGTTGGTTTTTTTTTCCTTGGCCAATGAATGCTTCAGGTCGTTGCCACGTGTTTGTTTGTTTGTTTGTTTTTTTTTTTATAGCAAACAAATCGCAAAATTTCAAATTTTTACCTTTTTTTTTCTTTTTCTTGCATACCCTCTGTATATTGGTATCAGTCTGTAAGTTTTCAGATAACGAGTATAATATAATTGAAATTTTGTGTCTATTATTGTTATACGAGCCCGCATAAGACACATTGGTCGTTTTAAGAAAAGGTGATAAGAAAAAAATGTAAATAGGATTCTCTCACCCGCATATATTTCAACGTTACGCATTTGGATTTACGATTTCGTTTTCAAAGGGACTGTAATAGAATTAATTTTAACGATCATATAGGTATATATATATATATATATATATAGTACTAATGAAGAAAATGATATGTTGATTGATCATTGTAAAATTGTTAACAATAATTATTAGGTTTTAGTGTTATTCGATATAAAATTTATTTTCATTTTTTTTTTCTGGTCATTTTATTTACTTATTGGGATCTCTGACAGGGGCGTGGTGTAGCAAATTCGATCTATCTACTCTAATTTTGAATTTAGCCACCAGATAGCGTATTCAAGTGCTAGGGATCCCACGTGGCGTAGCAATTCGATCTATCTACTATAATTTTGAATTTAGCCACCAGATAGCGTATTCAAGTGCTAGGGATCCCACGTGGCGTAGCAATTCGATCTATCTACTCTAATTTTGAATTTAGCCACCAGATAGCGTATTCAAGTGCTAGGAATCCCACGTGGCGTAGATATTCGATCTATCTACTATAATTTTGAATTTAGCCACCAGATAGCGTATTCAAGTGCTAGAGATCCCAATATATTATTATTTTATTATTTTAATTGTTTTTATTATTTACATAAATAAATATATATATATTTTAATTAATTTAATTTTTTATTTATTAGAATATTATTATTACACTATAATTTTTTATAGTAAAATTACTAACAATTATACTTCATCAATAAAATTATTAATAATATTTCACATAAATTTTATTTGAAAAATAATTAATTTGATAATTTATTAATTCATTTATCAAAAATAAAAATTATAATAATACTTTAAATAATATGCTACATGTTTTGTTTTATTTTGTTTAACATAAAAGTTAATAATTTGGTAATTAAGTCATTGCTGAGTTTAAAAAGCCATCTATCGACAAAATTCGCAATCATTTACTTGCCAATCCTATAGTTTGGAAAAAACGTTCACCAATATAATTATTGATATAAATTTCATTAATTTGTGTCCTTCAATAAAAACCATTTTTTTTTTTTATATTAACGTGACTTTTTTACTTAATTATTAATATATAATAAATCTCTTAGAATTTATTTTTGAAAAATAAATAATCAAACCATTTTAAAATATATCGTGGGATACATCTCTATGAACGAAGTTCGTGAGAGATCGTAAATATCTTTAAACATTCGATTCGAATAGGATACCATTTTTTATAGTTTACTTTTCCTTTTCTTACTTATACGAATACGAATCACACAAAACCAATACGACAAAGAAACTAAGGTTCCTGCGATAGTTTTGTTTATTTGTTTGTTGTTGCTGTTACATCTAACGGTGATTTTCCTCTCTCTCTCTCTTTCTCTCTTTCTCTTTCTCGAATCATCTTGCCCTCTTTCTCTCTCTCTCTCTCTCTCTCCCTGTCTCTCTCATTCTCTTTTTTCACTCTTACATACTATTCATGTAAGTGTTGCGTCACGTAGTGTCACGAGACTTGGGACCTATCCCTGTTTTCTATGCAGATTTCACATACACACACATACAATACACAATATATACATATATAGGTACATAAACTCATATATAAATTCTTTAAGCTTGTGTATGTTATATTATGCACACACACACACACACACACACACACACACACAATATATATATATATATATATATATATATATATATATATAAACAGAGATCGGAGTGTATGTTTCTGCAAAAGGAGGATGGCAAGATCGAGTATGCAAGATCTCGCACACTTTCACGAATTTGTTGCTCTCACGGTATAGTTAGAAAGAGAAAGACATATATATATATGTCTATATGTATATATTATATACATATATGTATATAGAAGAGATTCCTAGCGGTTGCCAGCTCGTCTGGAAAATTTTCTAGTAACCCAGTGACACGATGCCTAACCGAGAGAATAAGGCGTTCGTTAAGACGTGCCTCTTAAAGACGCACGAATGAACGAACGAACGAACGCTGGACCAAATCGGGATGCTGGGGATCGATTCGCACGAACTCGTAACGGTATTACGGACTTCGATCCTTTTGAACCTTTCCCCCTTTCCCTTCCATCCTTCTCCTCCTCCTCCTCCTCCTCACCTCACCTCACCTCACCTCACCTTCTGCTATTCGTCGTTTTCTTCTTCTTCTTTCTCCTCCTTTCATTTTTAAATTATTCACGGTGATGTATAGATAGAAAACTAGAATATCTTTAGATGTGATTTCTATTATTATTATTATTATTATTATTATTATTATTATTATTATTGATCGATAAATTGTATGGGTATATATATACATATATATATTTTTTTTTATTTGAAAATTGAGTAATAACAATAATAATAATAATGACATGATTGATTTGTTGATCGAGGAGTCTCTTTGATCTGTAAAATGTTAGATTTTTTTTTTTATTATTTAATGGAAATTATCGAATATTCGATTCTATGATCATTAAACAAAATTAATAATTATATTTAATTAATATTTATTTTTTTATTATATTTAATTATTATTTATTAGGTGGTTTGGAAAGTCGTTTTTGTTTTTTGCTGACGCAAATATTTTCGAATGAGATTTGTTTTGTTTTTTTTTTTAGAAGAAATTCATGTTTATCATAAAGAGTAATAATCAAGGTATTAATGTTTGTCTAGTTTTTAGTGACTCACCCGGTATATAACCTTCTTTTTCTCTTTCTCTCTCTCTCTCTCTCTCTCTCTTTCTTTTCTTTCCTTCTTTCTCTTTTTAGAACTACACAACAATAGGGTGGAGCAAATTCCACCAATTAGAAAGGCTAATGACTTAATTTCACTTCAATGTTCTCCATATTTAATATCTTAATGTGCATACTTAATAATATACAGTACGTTTCATGTTTAATCTTCACAGATTTACTTATACTTCAAAATAATAAAATGAAGGAAACAAAAATTGGACAAATTAGAATTTGAATTCTTCAGATGAATAATAAAAATAGAAATAAATTATTGGAAGAAAAAAAAATTCTAATAAAAAATATAAATAAAATGGCCGTTTTTTCATAAGTTTCTTTTCTTGTTTTTTTTTTTGAATAATAAATAATAAAATAAATTAATATTATAAATAATTAATATAATTAATAATAATATAAACGTGATAAATAATTTGTTATATATATATATATAATAATTAATTAAAAAAAAAAAAATAAAGATAATTAAATTTAAGTTTAATTTTTTTTTGTTTATATAAAATTATTTGGGAATAATAATTTCAAAGTAAAATTCTATTACGTTTGTTTTTCTTCTTGTTTTGTTTCTTTTTTTTTTCTTTTCTATTTATCTCTTTAGTTAATTAATCAGATTATTTTAACAAGGAAACAGCGATAATGTTCCAACATCGATCAACGTTGTATCGTTTAATCGATGCCTACGGTGTACTTCTTACTTGTAATATCCTCCCATAACGGAACAAACGGTATCTTCTTGCTTTCTTGATGACTGATAATCACAGACGATAAATCGCGGAAGATTTTCAAGTCCGCGAACATTGGAAATTCAATTAAGAAAAGCAAATCATCTCATTTTCCAGAGTCTTAATTTGATCTTATGCAATATCATTATACTGTAATATCATTTCTTTAGATTTTATTTATATTTTATGCAACAAATTTTTTCACATAATATTATAATAATAATAATAATGATAATTATCATCATCATAATTATTAAAAATTATTAGTATTATTATTATATAATGTTTAATAAAATTATTTTATATATAATAATAAAAAAAAACAAGTTATAGTTATAGTTATACACATATTAAATAATACTTACACACTTAAATAATACATATTAATTATATATATATATATATATATATATAAATTAATAATAATTATGTTATAATATTATTACTGTTACTATTTCTATTTTTATTATTATTATTATATAATGTTTAATAAAATTATTTTATATATATAATACAAAAAGCAAGTAAGTAATTTGGTTTTTGTTTTGTTGTTCACAAAGTGAACGCTCAGATTCTATCCTCTTTCGATCGAGAAAGGTTACACTCTATCGGGTTTAGAAATGAAAAGCTAACACGCGAGTAGTTTTAATGAATGTATATATATATATATAAATACACACACATGTATATATATATATATATATATATCTTATATCGATGGTTTCCTTTCGAAACAACTCGCCGTTACGAGATGAAACATGCGCTCGTACGACTGCCGTAATTACGTCGTCTCGTACGTATAGTAAAAGTTAAATAAATAAATAATCGGTTACTCGTTTAAAAATTAACCGAAAGAACAAACAAACTAATAAAATGATTCATTTAAATTTCGTACGTTAATTAAAATACACACACACATACATTCTAATTTTTGTTTCTTTTTTAAATACATGTGTACATTCAATCGAAGGGGTTGAGGAAATTGAGGTTAAGTTTATTCTCTATTAACTTTGTTAACAGAATATTATATTTAATATTTTTTTTTTGTGTATTATTATTTTATGTATTCTATTATTAATTGTAATATTATTTTGTGTGATGTGTTCTAATTTGTTAAATAGTTTTAGAATTATATTAAATCAACATTTTATAATGTAAGTTTTTTAATAGATGGCGTTGTATTACAATTCAATTATCTTACGTTTCTTTCAAATTTGTCACAACTAACTCTACTTTTTAAATTTTTTCGAATATTATTATTTTGTGTATTCCATTATCAATTTGTAATATTATTTTGTGTATTGTTGTAATTTTCTAAAACAGTTTAGAATTATATTAAATCAACGTTTTATAATGTAAGTTTTTTAATAGATGGCGTTGTATTACAATTCAATTGTTTTACGTTTCTTTCAGATTTGTCACAACTAACCCTACTTTTTATATTTTTATGAGTATTATTATTTTATGTATTCCATTATTAATTGTGCTATTATTTTGTGTATCGTTATAATTTACTAAACAATTTAGAAATATATATATTAAATCAACATTTGATAACGAAGTTACACCAACACATATCCGAAGCATCCTAATATATAAATATAAATCAAAAAATAATAAAAATATAGTCAAATATTACAAAAAAAAAAAACCCTTCCAACGTGTCGAGTGAAAGTCAAACGAAAAGGGGTAACAGAACTTGCACCGAATGAGATTTCTTCCATCGATCTTTTATCGATCTCTTCTGGTGAGAAGTTAGAGAGGATTTGGTGGGTAGAGGGGGGGAACGGGGGGGGGGGTATTTCAAAGACGAAGGTCGTGCTTTCCCTTTTCATTCCCGATCGATCTCGAAATAAATCGGTTAAGTCGACTAAGGAAAAGGTTAAAAGATAGAGAGAGTGAGTGAGAAAGACAAAGAAAATGAAAAGTAAAGAAAGAGACAGAGATAGGGGATAAGTTGAACCTGACGAACGTAGGGTCTTCGACCTGACACACGGTGGGCGCCAACAGAACAGAAACGAAGAGTGTAACTCTCTCTCTCTCTCACTCTCTTTCTCTTTCTATTTTATTTATTTCTCTCTCTCTCTTTCTCTCTCTCTTTATTTCTCTTCTTTTATCTTTTACACTCTCTTCTGTATGCTATGCAGAGCCACTTTGCCACGACACAGCCATAAACATCACTGAATGGAGACCACCCACTGGGCTTTGCACACTTCTCGGAAGCGTTCTTGCGCGTTTCAACGAAATGACTTTGAGTCCACTCGCATCTCTTTTCTCGTTTGCACAAATTTTTCTTTTCCTACAACCCCCCCCCTGTCCACTTCAACCCCCACTTTGAAAATGAGAGATAGAGAAAGAGAGAGAGACATAGAGTGAGAGTACCTTTACTCTTTGGTTTGTAAAAAGAATATGTTTGAGTACGGTCAGGAAACAACTCATCATTTGATAGGTACCAATCAATAGTAGTAGAAATGGGAATGGGATATAACATGACACTATGATTTGTTGTATTTTAATGATTATTTTATTATGAAATACAAAATAAGGGATACCTTATAAGTTACCTATAAAGATACCTGATAAGTTAAGTGGAAGACAGGACAGGTAACTGGTACATATAAAAATATGATAAAGAAATGTTTGGTATAAAATATGTGACACTATGATTTGTTACATGTTATATGATTGTTTAGTATGAAATAGAAATAAAGGGGTTATCTGATAAGTTAAGTGAAAGAAAGGAAAGGTAATTGGTATATATAAAAATATAATAAATAAATGTTTGATGTAAAATACATGACACCATGATTTGTTGTATTTTAATGATAATTTTGTTATGAGATACAAAATAAGGGATACCTATGATAAGTTAAAGGATAAATAAAGAAAGGTAATTGGTACATGTAAAAATATGGTAAAGAAATGTTTGAAATAAAATGCATGACACTATGATTTGTTGCATGTTATATGATTGTTAGTAATAATATACGAATAAAAAGAAGTAGTTAAGAAAAAGTAAGGTTAAGAAAGTTCGAGAAAGAAATGGTGGTAAATGGTTTTTGGTTTTTTTCTTTTTTTTTCTAATCTTTGTAAAACTTGACTTATATCAAGAAGATGTAAAACATTGACAGGATACAGTTAAGTATATTTATTTTGTGCTAGTATTTAATGATTGACAAATATTGGATATGTACAGGTAACAAATGATGGCTAAGATTGTGCATTCAAGTAAATACAAGATATTCCCAATAGTCATGGTATGAAACGAAAGGAAGTAAGTAATAGAAGAGGTCATTTTTAACAAAAAAAAAAAAAAAAGTTAACTTATTAATCAACTTATTCCTTAGCTTTCAAGTTTATATATATATATATATATATAAAATGCCATAAACAGAATATATCAGAATATATTAATTACTTTTTATTAGAAACTTTGAAACGAGTAATCTAATATAAAAGTAAACATTGAAAACAAGTTGACAGAAAATTTATGTAAATTGTTATAATCTCATCTGTAGGTTCGTACAAAGTTAAATGAATAAAAAAAAGGAAAAAAATGAAAGAAAGATTGAGTTTGAGATAAATTTAATTAATAATAATAATAATTAAAAAAAAACAGATGAAATATATGATAAAACTAGTCAAAGTAAATATAAAATTGATTTATTTAAAATATATATATATATATATATATATATATATATATATATATATATATATATAATTGAATACTAAATGAAATTGTTATCATTTGATTAATCACTTGCCAATACGAAATTAAGAAAAAAAAAAAAACAAAAAATAAGTGTATTATACTACGAAGGACAAGTTAGAGTCTTCTACTATATTGTTAACAAGTTATAATTTAATAGTTAAATAAAAAATGTAAAAAATAAAATAAGAAGAATATATTAAAGTGGACGAAGTGTTTCGATAATGTTAAAGGAGTGTTTGAAAAATCGTTGAAGTGCGTGTCGATCGATCGATCGTTAACTTCCGACCACGATGGAAGCTGATTAAAATAGTAGTAGTAGTATTGCTACTTTCTTTCTTTCTCTCTCTGTCTCATTCTCTTTCATTTTATCTTTCTGATTCTCTCTCTCTCTCTCTCTTTCTTTACATCCGCTTAGAGTTCTTGTCGAAACGCGTGATAGGTGAACAGCCTGTTCACTAGATGATCTCGTCTAGATTTTCTCGTCTTCGTCTTCTACTTCTACTTCTACTTCTACTTCTACTTCAACTTCTACTTCTACTTCCACTTCTACTTTTTCTTTTTTTTTTTTTTTTATTCGTCGTTAAACGTGACGAGGCAAGATAACTTATCAGGTGACTTTCCTAGAGTTATTAGTCAGATTTGTCTTTAAAAGAAACTAACAATAAAAGTCAATGAGAGAAATAGAAATACGTAATAGTGTGTGTTTAACACGTACATTAGGATAAATCAAAAGTTCTCGGACCATTTATTGTATTATAAATTGTTTTATAAATTGTATGGATTGTTTTTTTTTTTTATAAAAATTAACTTTGAAAAAATGTTTTCAATATTTTCATTCACATTATAATATTTTAAACCTTGTATAAGTAAAAAGAAGACTATTGTAAGGTCAATTAAATTATCCTTTATTCAAAATGATATTTTGTATAGAATAAGATTAATTTTTTCTCTGATAATTAAATGATATTAATTTAAAATGTTTGTATTAAAATTAAATATTAATTGTGTGTGTGTGTGTGTTTCAAATTTTACAAAGTTTTTATCGCGTTTATTTTGTATTTTTTATCGGCTAATTTTAGGTTTTATTATTTAGAGTTAATCTAAGTCTTCAGGTTTTGTAAGATTTTCAATAGATGGCGCGTTGTATGACAATTCAATTATTTTTCAGGTTTTTTTTTTCAGATTTACATATGACACAATTAACCTTATTTTTTTTTATATTTTTTCGTGTATTATTATTTTATGTATTCCATTATTAATTATGGTTATTATTGTCTGTGTTGTGTTATAATTTATTAAATAATTTTAGAATTATATTAAATGACAATATATTTTTCCAAACAAAGCCACATATATTATTGTCGCGATTATTTTTTTTAATTTTTATCACTAATTTAAAGAATTTATTATTTAAAGATTATCTAAGTCTCTAAATTCTGGAAGATTTTCAATAGATGGCGGTGTATATCACAATTCAATTATTTCACGTTTTTTTTCTTTTCAGATTTTACACAACTAACCTTACTTTTTTCAATTTTTTTCGTGTATTATTATTTCATGTATCCCATTCTAATTGCGCTATTATTTTACATGTTGCTATAATTTACGAAATATTTTAAAATTATATATAAATCAACATTTTATAAAAAAAAAAACCACAGCAACTTGTGGCTCGTAGCATCTTATTTTTCGATCATAATAAAATCATACGTCATAGTTGGACGATAATAGACAGAATTCTAGCAAGCACCAAAGAGGATTACACGTCCTAGCGAGTTTTACGATTTCCCCCACCTTTCCAAAGACTCCCTTGAGTTATGTAACATCAAGCGCTTAGAACTGTTAGGAGAAATAAGATCGTGCGTTTTCTTCCGTTCTTTCGAGTGAAGAAATGATCGTTGAAAGAGAAGAAAAAATAAAAAAAAGCAAAATAAAAAGAAGAAAAAGAAAAAGAAAAAGAAGACGAAGACGAAGACGAAGAAGAATATCGAAGATCGTACAAGTTTTTTATCGAAGATAATTTCTGCGGCTACGAAACATTTTCTCACTTGCGTATGATTTTATACATCATCTTTTTGTAATATCTATTTCTTTCTCTCTCTTTCTTTATTATTATTATTATTATTATTATTATTATTAAAATGTATAAGAAAATTTGTAGAAATGTTTCTATTTTATATTCTATGATTAAATTATTATAAACCTAACCTAAACAAGATACAATTGCACACATGTATAAATGCACAATAATATTAGGTGAACCGTAAAGTAATGTCGTTTCAACAAATGTCAAATTTTGTATATTTTTATCAAAAAATCGATTGGATTTTATCAATTTGATATTAAAAATTTGCATAAGTACTAGATGAAGAAAGATTGTTGATAACAAGGTTGATTATGTTATTGACTAAAAATATAAATTTATTAGAAATGTATTCTTTTGAATTTAAGGTTAGAAAGCGACGTTACTATCCGGTCCACCTAATACTTAACAGTATAATTAAAAGTCTAATAATAAGATAAAAACCTATCGATAATTAACACAATTACTTCAAATATAAAAATGGTAGTCAGCATAGGGACTAGAACGAAGCTAGTTGATATTGTTTACACCCGGTATATCTGACTGAGATAGTGAACAGTGACTGGGTGTTGGGTCCGGTCATAGAATAGATGCGTAAGGAATGGACGATTTCGAAAGTAATAAAGCCAGCCAGCTAGCCAGTCAGCCGGTGGTGTTCGGTTCGTATTCGTGTACGAGAAGAAAAGTAAAAGATAAAGAAAGAAAAAAGGAAAAGAGAAAAAGAAATAAAAGAATGGCAAGAAGGTATGCAGGTTAGAGTAGGAAAGACTAAGAAACGAAGCATAGACACCATGAGAAAGAAAGAAAGAAAGATAGAAAGAAAGAAAGAAAGAATGAAAGAAAGAGTAAGAAGAGAAGGATATGGGGTTAGGGGAGGAAGGGAGAGGGAGAGTTGGTACTCGGTGAAGATCGTCGAGAGTAACAGACCCAGAGTGGTAGTGCAGTAGTAATAATAAAGTGGTAGTGGTTGGCACGTCACGGTCCAACAGGCCGATCAACCGGCCGTGCTGTGAGCCGGCTACTGGTCTCCGCCCACGCAGAAACGTGTGTACGTGAACACACATACTAATAGAAAGACAGACATATGTATGAACAGATACTCGATAGTAAATTTGTGTGTGTGTGTGTGTGTACATGATTCTGCATACTTTTGCATACTCACGAGACACGGCAGCATCGTAAGAGTCCGTTGCAAGGTTTTTTTTTTTACCTTTGTGGTATGTGAAAGAGAGAGAGAGAGAAAGGGTAGGTGGATACTATGATGATGATGATGATGATGATGATGATGATGATGATGATGAAGAATAAGAAGAAGAAGAAGGTAGAATTACAAGGGTTCGATTAAGCAAGGATGATCCTTGGGGAGGCCAATTATATTCAGCTCGGAAGGATGCTCAATTTTACCTATGATCATGACATGAACTTCTTTCATTTTCATTTAGAGTGTTCGTGTATTATTAATGTGTATATGTGTGTATGCGTTAAGTATGGAATTGTCACATTTGTATATATGTATTAGGGGGACCAGAAAGTAATGTCGTTTCTACACACATGCATAGTTTTATATTTTAATATCCTAACCTTTGAGTGGTGAATACTTTTAATTAAAATGTTTGTAGGAACGAAATAATTTTGAATAATAAATTATATTTAATAATTAAAGTTTTTTTTTCTTTTTCTGTGAATATAATTTTATTAATTAATATAAATATTACATTATTTTACATTATTATTAACAAACACGTATTGTGGGATCTTTAGCACTTGAATACGCTATCTGGTGGCTCAATTCAAAATTAGAGTAGATAGGTCGAATTGCTACGCCACGTGGGATCTCTAGCACTTAAATACGCTATCTGGTGGCTAAATTCAAAATTAGAGTAGATAGGTCGAATTGTTACGCCACTGATCCCCCCTGCCAGAGATCCCAATATATATGTAAATGGTGTATATTATGTATGGTTGACTAAAAAATGGTTTATTGAGTTGTCCTGTTCAAAATTTATGATGAAAATATTTTCGAGAATATTAATTAATCAAAAGTGAATTAATATGAATAAAAATATAAAGATGAGAGAAAGATATTATAGGTTATGTACAATTTTTTCTGTTCGTACGAAATCAATTGAACATGTCTGACCATACACTGACATATTCTACTTGTTTTTCCTATTTTTTTTCTATATTATCATATTAGTTTCTTTTTAATTAATATTGTAAATTATTTATAAATCAATTAAATAAACATAACCACAATATTTTTATAATTTAACTTAGATATTAATGCATCCTATCGAAGAAGATTGGTGCGCGGGCGTTTAAGTTTTCAATGCGTGTAGGAGAGTAATTGGTTCGATAGAATTAAAAGAACAAAAAATAAATAAATAAATAATGAAAGAAGATATAAAAGAAGAAGAAGAAGAAGAAGAAGAAGAAGAAGAAGAAGAAGAAGAAGAAGAAGAAGAAGAAGAAGAAGAAGAAGAAGAAGAAGAAAAAGAAGATGTTAAAAGATGAGGAGAAATATTTCTCGATTAAATGAGCCTTACGTAAGGATCGAGTAACTTTCTTAAGTAGTATACATATATATATGTATCTGTACATAAATACATATGTATATCTGTATATGTATTTATACATATGAATTGATTTGATCATTACTCGTCTAATACCAAGCCAATTTTACGTTGTACAAGTTCAGTCAATATCTTTCCATCTTCCTTTAAATCAGATAAAGAACAGGGAGGAGGGGGAGGGTTGAAAGATAAAATTGACTATGAAATTTTATATGTCAACGAGAAAGAAGAAGAAGAAGAAGAAGAAGAATAAAATAAGAACTACTTAAGTCATATTATATATATTCAGTTAATGGATAAAGAAGATTAAAAATGAAGAAAATTAAATAAGAATTATATATCAGAATCGTATCATCTTATCTAAACAAATTTATCGTTTGTCGTATCTTATCTAGAATTATGATAAGATTTTACATATCGTTTGGAATGATGTAAAATAAATGTTTCTTTTTTTGACTTCAAGTAATTTTTGACGAAATAAAACGTTTCACTTTTCGTTCGTTGCACTTGAAATGTTTTTTTTGTAGGAATACGTAGATTAGATTAATTAAAAGGTTGTATCTTAAAAAAAAAAAAGATTTTATAATTATTTACATGCTTGTTGTTAATTGTAATTTTTTATTGGAAAAATAGTATTTTTATATAAATAAAATAAATATAAATATAAATTAGTACCTAATCTCTAACTAATATAAATTAGTTTACCTAACCTTCAAACTAATTTATATTATATTATTTATATTAATTAAGATAAACTTTATATATCATTATAATTATATATATATATGTGTAAGTACACGTGTGTAGTTATTCCATCAAATATATTTTCACTCTTGTCTCATCCGAAATCATACATATTTATCGTATTACGGTTGGTATTGCATGCAAATCACGAAGAACTACGCGTTCTCGCGATTACAAAAAAAAAAAGAAAAAAAAAATCCCCTCCCCTCTTTCTCTTTCTCTCTTTATATAAATATCTTTTTTTTTGTTTCATGGACACTTTGTCCCATTGTCTGCCTACATGTACCTTTCTTTCTAAAGTAAAACTTGAAACCTTTTCCTTCCTCTTCTCCCCGTTCATCATCTACCAACCGAACGTTTCGATACTGACTCATTCATGACACTTTTTCACCTATTTTCCCATCGACCAAATCTATGCTCATCTTTCTTTAATAAAAAGAATAAGAAAAAAAAAAAAAGAAAAAAGATGATGGGGAGACGATGCATTTCGCATAAGCGTCGTCAGTATGTCTGCCGGAGAAAGCTTTCAGAGTCCTAAAACTCCCACGCATCCTGTCGGCAACCATACGCGTGGGTATGCAACGATTTATCCCATTTGGATCGGATAAGATAAGAGCAATCCGTTAGAATCTAAAAGTATTTGAATTTAAGTTTATTGAAATATTACCACAAACGATCCTATAATAACCTTTCTACGTATTTATATGTTTTTATTATCATTTATGATCAACTTATTTTACACCGGGTATTATATTTTGGTTTTTTTTAAACCAATTTATATTACTTTATTGGGGGATATTGTAAAACGTTGTTTGAATCTAAAAAAAAAAAAATAAAAAAATAAAAAGGAAAGAAAAAAACGTGGTATGTTCTTTTTATAATTGCATATGGTTGCCATTTTTGTATAATAGAAGTTTAAGAAATTTTAAGACAAAACATATTGACTTAATTTCCAATTAATATAAATTAGTTTACCTAACTTTCAAACTAATTTATATTAAATATAATAAATATAATAAAAATATAATAAATAATATAAATATAAATTAGTAACTAACCTCCAAACTAATTTATATTATACTTATGTATAATATATTATACTAATATAAATTAATTTGGAGGTTAGGTAAACTAATTTAGATTAGTTGGAGATTAGTTAAATGTACTTTGTCCTAAAATTTATTTATATTTATATTTTAAATTTATATATATACTGAATTTGTTGTTGCATTATTGTACATTTTCCTATGTACTTTTCTTATATCTTTTTTTTTTATATACAAACGTATATACTTAGAAATGCCGGATGCACAGAGTCTCGATGTTTGCGACACGATTCATCGATAATCGTTTTGTTTTTTTTAATTCTTTTTTTTTTTTAATTCTTCTCTTTCTAACGCCGAACGTTATAAAGCTTGCCAAGCACGTTAGTAAAGTTCCAAGTAAAATGAAACGGTAAATGCACTTCGTACAAAATTTATATCCACACTTCCGGTTTATTTTTACGATAGAACACGTGGAAGAGAGTTCAATCACATTGAAAAGAAGACAACAACAAAAAAATTGAGTCACGTTTGAAAAAAAAAAAGAAAAAAATTATCTAACAAAGAATATTATTGTATTATGTCCAATTCGTTTCGTAATATCTTGTATAAGTTTATTGATGACGTTGAAATGACCTGGTACGCGATATTACACACCGTTCGTCGATATTAATAAATTGCTATGGTGGTGTTACCAGTGAAGAATAAAAAGAAGAATAAGAAGATACGAAACCTGGTGATTTTCGCTATAACGTGTTTACGTTAACGTTGTGTCCGCGTCGAATGATTGAAGAAAAATGTATATCTTTTTACGAATATGTATATTTTATGGAAGTATATACATATACACGGCAAAAGATAAAAGAAAAAGAAGAAGAATCGTGTTTCCCGCCATAATCGTACGAGCACATAGTAGTAGTAGTAGTAGTAGTAAAATATGTTGGTATTAATCAACGTCCTCGTCATAGAAAGAGTGGTCTATGGCGCCGGAGGAGGAGACGTTATAGCAATTTTCAAGATAACAATCCCGAGAGTAATGTTTCCCCTCCCCATTGAGAAAATGCAGAAAGATCGCTTTCTAATTATCGACGATAGCCGATAATGGCCGACGATAAGTATCGATGGTAACGCCATCTAGAACGGTCGCCATATGCACATACGAAAGCGCGGTAAGTTCTAATTACGTCTGTTAAAGGGACGACTTTACTATACCGTCATAGATGTGTTGTATATATCTACGTAATAACGGATGTGCAACCAAGAGAGAGTCGTTCATTCTTACCTCCGGGCTAATTTGACGAAAGGAGATATTAAAGAGAAAAGGTAGAAGGAAGAAAAAGAGAGAGAGAGAGAGAGAGGGGGAGGAAAGGAAAGAAGGAAGAGAAGAAAAAGGATTAAATAGTAGACGATCTTTGAGTTGTTTTTTTCTTTCATTTTCATCCTTAATCGATTGATTGAAGGTGTGTTTATACTATTGAGAGAATGATTTATCATAAAATAAAGGATTAATGTTTGTCGAATGGCATGTTTAGCTAAATAAGAAACTAGTATAATTGTGTTGCGTTGTCCAAGAACGAACGATTACCTAGAGAAGTAGAAAGTAGTTGAGTAATGGTCAAACTGCGAATAAGGAACTCGGTTAAGCGTCTAATGGCAAATACCTCGGATTATGTTGGATGATTGGGGGTAGACCCCTAGGCCGATTCTCGATCGAATTGAGATACCAAAGAGAGAGAGAAGACATCGTAATTCGTTGCGTGATTCGTGAGGGGTAGGGGGAGATTTGTGGCTAGCCGCAAGTGACGAGAGAAGATATCAAAACGATTTAGTGCGAAATTGACGAAAGAATGTCGTTTACTTCTTATTATTTTTCTTTTGCTATCGTAATCGGGATTTTCATAATACGTTTGAATGTGAAGGAGGAAGAAGAACACGACTGACTGTCTAAATGACCAACCGGAAGTCAAGGATTCGTCCAGCCGTTGAACCTAAGTCTCGTTTAATTCTGCTCACGAAACGAGCTTCGAGGCAAACCAGAGAACTATTATACAACTGGTTACAACAAGATGACGTTGGGTATCCTGAGGCTGGTCAAGTGCACAACACATCACCAACTTTGATTCCTCGCTTGGTCGATTTAATCGGTGTTAAAGGAAAGGAAATTGTGACCAGTTTGGATTAGTCAAAACGCGTGATTGGTTGGTCTATCATTATTAGTTCATTAGATGGGGTCTCATATGATTGTAATACGTGAGAAAACATGAGAAATAATCGGAATCGAAGGGGGCTCTAAAATGGCTAATTAAAAGTCTTCCTGAGAAGACTGACGATAATTCTTTCAGGTTCGTATCGTATTTCTTCTAAGAAAAGACCGTAAAAATGACGAGTATAATACTACTCTGCTCGATAACTGGTCCGTCGATGGATTAACAACAGCCGACGGTGGTAATCGGGGGACTTCCTGAACCATCTGGGAGAAGTGCGTTTCCTAGACGTCATTATAAGTATTGGTAGTGGAAAAGAGGGACAGAGGGGATGACGATTAAACGAATAAGGACTTATGGCAATAGGGAAGCTGTGCTAGCTACTGCCTGTCTCTGTGTTGCAATTCAAGTGCATCTTTTATAACGCCTAGTAAAATATTGCTGTATAACAATTTCCTGGGGCTTCGCGAGTGCTTGGTTAATTTCATGATTTCAATCATATTTCCTTAGACAAATTTTATATATGTAAATTAAAAAACAATAACTTACGAGTTAGAGGTAGAGCGTGCCGACGCGTCGAGGTGCTACAACCGTGACAGCTAAACGGGGTCCACATTTGGTCGGTGGTAATGGTGCAGTGGTAGCGGGTGGTGGTGTTTCCGGTCTCGTACATCCAAGCCCGCTTCCACCTCGAAGTTCCCAGACTAAGTTTGTCAACGATCTTGGTCTGCTCAAACGTCGCGATCTAAATAACATTAAACAAATTATATAATAAGGATTTTAATTGACGTGTCGATATTGTTTGTTGAAACGTTGTTTCATGTACCTCTTTTCTGGTAGTTTAGCACCAGCACCTGAATCACCGGATGTCCTACCACCTGAATGGCTGGAATCTAAAGTCCCATCAAGTTCCATAGCTTGTTGCAAATTTGTCAGACTCTTATAGCGTATATTGAAAAGAGGAGAGCCACCTTTATAACCAGGTGGTGTCTCCTTTAAAGGTGAGGCGCTTTTTTGCCTCATCAAAGGACGTCCTCTTTGAGTGCCACTATTTTTAACGTACAACTTTGCCAATGGTGGCTTCTCAAGTTTCGGTTGAGGAGCTTCTTTTACCGCTCGCCTCGTTCTTTTTTCAGCTTGAATTTTCTTCGTAGGAATGGTCTCGATCGGTGGTGGTTCCGGTCTATCATCTAGCAATGGCGCAATTGTTACGGTGACAGGTGTCAATGGTGGACTGGAACTTTGGCCGGGATTCAGTGGACTCTCGTAAGGAGATCTGACGCTTTTGGGCAAAGGTGCAAAGCCACGAACGTAATCGTAAATTTGATCTATCTCGTCGTAATCTTCGGTGCAGGAAGAAGGTGGCACGCGATTTTCGTCCCGGTATCCGACGTGACCGGAGGATGTCTGATGACTGCTACTGTGATAATGATGATGATGATGATGATGACTGCCGTTGCTGTTTCTATGATGACTCAGTGGAGCATTTTCCGAGTTAGCCGATGATCGCCTCAGAAATCCCGAAGCACTTCTTGTCTGTCTTGAGGGTTTACTTTCACCTAAACGACCGTCAAGAACATGAGCGCGATCAGCTACGTCGGCTACGAGCCGTGAGGCTCGTTCGATCAACCTCGTGAATTCTTGCATCAGTCTAAGGGCCTCCTCATTTCTCGCCTTGACTAATTTCAAAGGTGCCGCCAATGGTAACGCCACGGCAGCTCCCTCTCTCTGTAAGGGCAAAGCGAACACGTGTTCCTCTTCGAAGGTCGAAAGGAGCCTAAGCTCCGGCACGAACTGGGATGAGGATTTTAAGCCTCTCGGTGGCTGCCCGTGAACCAATCTGACCGTTAGTGGTAGACGTTTGCTCAGCAAAGCTTTCGCCGTGTGAACCCCACTGATGTTGTCTTCTCTGGCTAATGCACTGAAGCGTCCACGTTGATCCATACCCAGAAGAATGCTATCACCTCGACAGTCGACGCATCTTAAGAATCGTCCACGACCTGGTAATGCTACCTCCCCAGCTGTCACGATTGTCTCACCAGCGGCCAGAGTTCTTGTTCCTTCAGGCACGACGATTCCAGATTCATCATCTACCCTGCAGGCTATTCCACGTACCGTTTCTCTTACCAAAGCTCCCTCCTCCGGGCATCTTCGAGATAGCTCGTTTACAGACTCGATTCCCCGAACCTATAGAGTCAACGGGATTAACATAAATCTTAACATTAACTCGAAATACGCAACACTATCCCAATGATCATTATAACTGAACTCACCGCTCGACCTTCCTCGCTTAAAATTTCAAAATATCCAGCATAAGAGTCCGGAATAGCTAATCTTGGTCCAACTCCAACTACTCTGCGTCCTTCCTTGATTTTAACAGCCTGTGCTACAATTTTGCGTCGACGACCAGCCGATACAAGCAATGCCGTGCTTTGAAGACTCGGCGCTGGCAATGTTGGTACACCAAGGCCACCATATTGACCCTTAGTTATCTTGATCACAGCCGGCAGGCGATACTTAGTGACAAATTCTCGTAAATAAGTCGCTTCCTCGGCCCAACGTGCGGCCGCCACGACAATTTGCCCGTCAGTTGCAGCCATCGTCTTAGCCGCCCGACCGAGACGGACTATGACGTCCTCTCGTCCTCCTCGAGAGGGTAAACTCCGTTTTTTCCTCCAGGATCTCCTCCAGGCCCTTTCTCAAAAGCTACTGTTCCTTCTGTTGCTGCTCCTGCGAATCCAACTTTACTTCTTTATGCGCCATCTGAAACCAATAAGACACCATTTCTTCTATGATTGAATTGATCCTTCCTTTTATGACCCACATATGAAACATTTGAAAGAGATTTTGATCATCGTTGTTAGACATGACAAGCGAAACAAACGTTTTTCTTTTATAACAATAGATCTTATCCCCACCCTTCTCTCCCTCACATCACGTGACATGCCATTCGAGTATTATACTGTATATTTAGTTAGATTAAATCGTTCGTTAAAACGAAGTATATAATCGGGAAATACGTTGGGGTTCGTTCTTTTAATGACAGCGTTATATAGATTCGTTTCAAAAGCTATATACACGGTAGGCGAGGGAGTCACGAGATTAATTATTACGATTAGAAACGTCTTATTACTTTCTTCCTGTTATAATATTCGTGATTATAGATGGCAGACTATGATAAAAATAGTTTACCAGGTTTTGCGCGTTATAGTTTAAACTTATAGGTTAACAATGAGATTTCAAGTAAATACAGGGTTTTTATTTTGCGAGGATCAATTGATAATTATTTTTATTCAGGTTTTCAAATGTATTTTTTTTATATATGTGCATTAGGAATTTAGTATATTTGGATTTTTGTTGAATACAGTTGGTTCCATTTTGTTCACACTGTATATATAATTTTTGCAAAAATTATTTATATAAGTTTTGGTCTTTCGATTATTATAAAAAAAATAGTAATTTTGATTAACAAAAAGAATTGCATAACTAAATTGTTGTCGTATAACGAGTGTATTCGTGAATCGTAAAATACCATAACCTAAAAATTAGTTGGTTAATCCCTTTTCGAGACAAATTTCTATATTTTTGGATGTATTTGTTAAACGAACGATTATAAATGATGATTCTTAAGAAAGATAGATAGTTTATCTTGTATATATTTATGACAATGATAAATAATTTCACACGTAATTTCGTTTAATCGACTATCATCGTGCGAACCTTTTGTAAAATCTTCTTCTCTCTTTCTATCTTATAGGAAAAGCGATCAGAGGCGCCAGTTTTACGTTCGTCACGGTGAAAACGAAGTTTGCTTTCCCATTCCGTGTGCACACGACGCGGTCAACGTTTACAACACGCGAACCCGTAGTGTGTAGGATATATACACGAAGCCTGACGTTGTCATTAGTCAAATTCCAATTACGGACCGGTTTCATAATTTCCACGGCAAGGGCACTCGTCGCTCAAAATTATACACGGCCGGTAGAATCGTGTTGGAAGAAACCTATGATGTTCTCTTCTCTTCTGGCTACCTCGAAAGAGAACCGTGAAGAAGAAGAAGAAGAAGAAGAAGAAGAAGAAGAAGAAGAAGAAGAAGAAGAAGAAGAAGAAGTTCACTTCTTCTTATTCGTTGCTTTCCCTCCGCCGCTTTTGCACCAACGGATACGAAATATTTTCTCTATAGGGTGTCTCGAAAAAGAAAAAACAAATTTCATCTTAACTCGAGTTTAAGAGGTTAGGTTAATAATTTAAACGATTTTCACAAGAACAAATATTTCATCTTAATATCTTCTTTCGATCTAATTAATTTACAATTATATATTTATATATATGACAAATTTTATTTATATAATTTATATATTTTTTTATTAATAATTTAATAGTAATCTATATATTTAATTAGAAATTATATTGTTAATATTAGTTTAATGAAATTTTTACTTTTTATTAATTTACATTCGAGTTGAGGTTATGTTAATTATTTGAACGATTACTATTACAAAAAATTGTTTTTTTTTGTAATGTACTGTACCATATTGTACTAGTACATTTAATTTTATAACTACGTTAGTTTTTGTGTGTGTGTGTGTGTGTTTTTCTTTGATTACTTTTATTATTTGATTAGAAAAATTCCTGTTCAAAAAATATATTACGAAATTTGATAAAATATTTCTTAACATTTCGTCACGTTACACATAATTATAATATTACTCATTTGATTTTTTTTTTGTTGTTCTTCTTTGTTTTGTTTGCAAATGTTCGTTAAAATTCAAGGACGTTACCCTGGGAAATATTTGCAAGTCATTTCCGAGACACATCATTTCTGTACATATTTACGTACAGAGTCACATTTATTATACGACATATAGAAATATAAAAAAAATTTTTTTAAAATTCTTTCTAATGTTAATTTTTTTTTTCACAAGGTGACCAAAATTACACGATTTCTTTTTCGGCAATTTCTTTTAAAACGTATCAATTGAACTAAATAACACTTTTCTCTTCTCGTATTTACCGTTACCTGTCGCGACATTAATTCGCATAATGTATATACATTATTGTTACGGTTAATTACATTTTAACTATAATAAGAATCTCGTGTAAAAAAAAAAAGATGTCTTCGTATTTAAAATTAAATTGGTGAAAGTCTTGCGAATTTGGTTAGTGAATTTTTATTTTTATTACTTTTTTTTTTTCAAACACACGCGACACGTGAAAAAATAATTAACATTGTGACCGATTTAATTGCCAACTTTCTCGCTTGATCTATTTAGTTCATTGTTGAATTTAAAAAAAAAAAAAAAAAATCAAAAGAAGAACTAATTGTAGTTAATAATGACGAGTAAAATTTACTTGAGTACACAATTATGTTCTTTTTATTTTATTTTTTTTTTTATTAAGATACATTATTATTTTTAATGTTGAATACGATAATTGTCGAATGTGAAATGGGTAAACCTTTCTTCTAACATACACAAACACACACTTTACTAACGTAGTTTCTTTTTTATACAGTATAGAAAATTATATGGGAATATTCACAACAGATATATATATATATACTATTAGAAAATAGTTTAATAAATGATATTCTTATATTTTTTAATAAATAAATATAATAAAATGTAAGATGTACAACTTTGCTTTCAAAATTTTCCTACAGATGGCTCATAAAAAAAATGGCGGAATTAAAGTTATTCCCCCTTTTTTTTTTTCTTATATATTTAATATTTATATTAAATAATTATAATACAAAAAAATTGAACAAATTAAAATCATATTACAATTATAATTTTATAATAGAATTACTTATAATACGTTTAGAAAATAATATAAATTAAATAATAATAAAAATGTAAAATAAATTGTTTCTTTTTCCAAATGAAAAAACATAAATAGGTTAGGTAAGTTTCTTCCTGATCAAAAGACCATAAGATTAAAAGCGTTTCAATACACATGTAAAAGAAGCATTGAAGTAAGTATATAAGAAATGGAACATGGGTGTTACCTAACAATAGTCCTATAATATATATATATATATATATATATATATATATATATATAACATATATATAAATCTACCAACATAAATGGGCGTGTCCATAACGATTGTTTAGAATATCTCCGACAAGAGAAGAGAATAATAATATCGTCGCGATGAAAGTTAACGGTCATGAGAGTTTACTTTTAGATCATGGGGGTCTCCGAAATCGAACGATTATTCCATAGATCAATTGTTGTTTGCTGTCATGGTGTTTATAATCGATCGGGACATGCACTTTTTATCACGGAAGTATATAAAACGAAGAAGAAAAAACTGAAGAAGATGAAGAAGAAGCTTTTCGTGCGTGTCCTGTCTCTCATCCTCTTTTTCAATCTTTTTCTTTTCATCATTAATCCAATCCCTGTTAAAAAGTTTCCCGTTACGATCAAACTTCCTAGCGAACGGATTTATTTTTGCTAACTTTTTACCGTTATCTCGAATGACGATGATTAATGTCCAAACAGGAGTACCCTCTGTGAGAACTTTGAAATAACAAACATACGAATAAAATCAACAAATTGAGGAATTAAACGAAGAAAAGGGTTGCGATGGGATGGGGATAAGGTTAGGGGGCTAGAGGATTAATGATAAAGATTGAAAAATATTTAGAAACTAATTTTTCAATATGTACTTTAAGTCCTAGGTTAAAAATCAAGTTGTATATTATTAAATGGGCGGTGCCGGACGATTGTTCAATGATGATTTTTTCTTTTTTTTTTTTTGTTAAACAAGCTCGCAAAGAGAAAAGCTGAACCGGAATAATCGTGACTTGATATTATATATATATATTATATATACACTTAGGCATCTTGCTTGCTTGCTTGGTTGCTTGCTTGCCTTCTGAATTAAACGATTCCACCAACCGGACGAATCCTTTTGCCTAGAGAGTTCTCAGTTTGCTAGGTTTATCGACGGGAAGATATTTTTATCATGTTTAGAAACTTTGCTGTTAACTGTAACTATATCCTTGACAACCCATGAGGAGGAAAAGACGAAAGAGAGTCTAACTTTACTACCACTAACAACAACAACAACAACAACAACAGCAGCAGCAGCATGTGCTAGTATTCATTCTGTTCACCATCAGAGAAAGAGAGAGAAAGAGATTAGAGTGTTCTCTTGCAGGTAGAAGTGAGTGTGGTGTGTTCCTTTTAAAAGATGGCCCGCAGACATCAGTTGGTGAGATAAGAACGGGTGGGGTGACCACACCAATGACCTGGGGCTTCGTGACAGGCGCGCCTCTAGGAAGTTATTCGAAATACTACTATTTTCCTTGCTCTGCATTCTCTACCCCCATACTCCTCCCCCATAACCTTCCTTTCCTTACCCCTCTTCCCATCCTACTTTGTAGTTTTTTGTTTCTGTTTTTAATCTTCAGTAGTAGTTGTAATTGTTCTTTTTTATCTAACACCGATCTTTGCTAATAATTATGAAACGATCTTTTAGAAACTGATACATTTGGATTGATGTTATATAATATTCGATTTAGGTTAGGTTATGGTTTTGTAATCATTGATTCATTTATGCAGTTAATTATCGAGCATCATTGTGAATTGTCATATTATTATTATGTTAATTTGTTTATTGTACTATTAGATTTATATTAATTAATATAATTACAAATTTGTATTATATTATATGTACGATTTAGGTTAGGTTATACTTTTATAATCATTGATTCATTTATGCAGTTAATGATCATAATAATTCTAATTAATTTTGTTAATAGAATATTTAATATTATTATTAAAAATTTATAATTACATTAAACATTAATTGTATTTTTATTAAAAAAATTTTCTATACAGTTTCTATTTGATTAGTATAGGATATATAAATATCATCATATAAGAGTAAAACAAAATTACAAATTATTGAGTTACCTATCACAGTTATTAAAACAAAAAATAATAAAACCTCACATTCAGATAATTTTATTTCCACTAGAAATATAAGATAGATGATAGATGATTATATGCCTGAAGTGTTAAAAGATTATACAATGTTGCTATGAGAGAAAATCGATATAAGGATTAATCAACGTGTTTTAACGGCAATTAATTTGACTTATAATTGTGGACACACCTCGAGCTATCAAGAATACAGTATGATAGTTTCATCCAACATTCCAAATGTCTCTAACTTTAAATAGTATATGTGTATATATGTACATGTGTATGTGTGTGTCTTTTATCGACTGGATCGTCGAACCTGATGACGATGTATATCAAACCCGCCTACGAATAGACGACGTACAGTACGGTGTGTCGTAAGACTTGATTCTCCCTCTCTCTCTCTCTCTCTTTCTCTCTCCTTTCTTCCGGGCAAGTTGATTTATCGACATGCCCTCGAATAATATGCTGCTACTCACTCTACGGTGTGTTCAGCTTTCACTCGTTGTTGTTGGGTGATGGGAGGGGATTAGGGGGTTCAGTTGCTGCTTATAAACCTAACGCAAAGGTGTCAACTACAAGGACTATGAGAGAGCATAATCGATTCCTTTTGTTTTCAATGGATTTAGATTTCGACACTCATTTTGTCAGTTGAAATACAATTGTCCTTGCTTGTCTTAATCATGATAAAACTAATCGATAACGCGTGTCAGGTTATTATCTTTTAGACACGCATAAACTATACATTTCAATATATAATTGTTCGATGACTATTAGTTCAAAAGTATTGGGGTGGGGGGAATAGGTATGTTAAACATTTTTGTAAAAAATTTTAACCTTAATCCGACACCCCGGGGACCGACACGACCGGGTTGACTTTGATTTATGTAAAAGGTGGTGATAGGGAAAAAAAGGGTTTGACAGATAACTTATGTCATTAGTGACAGCTCGGTGGTGGTGATTTCAGTCATTTTTTGAATATTATAATTATGGATAATCGAAGATATGATTGTTTAAATCAGTGATTTCCAAAGTGGACGTCACCACTGCCCTCTGGTGAGTGCTGTAATAATTCAGGAGGGCAGTAGAGACATTAATTTTGGCGGGAAAAAATTAATTTCCACAGGGCGTTAGGATCAAAAATGTTTTGGGAACCACTGATTTAAATGAATAGAAAGAAATATTTCACTTGCATGTGTGAAAGTCATTTTATTGTAATAATTTGTGTATTTGAATGTTTTGAGGTTTTCAAAATTAGCCGGAACATATTCTCGTTCGAACGTGATATGTGTGCATTCCCCGAACGTAATTAAATGAAATTAACTGTGTAGAGGGGATGAGGGTAGGAGTGGGGAGGAAAGAGATTGAATGAAGAAATGGAGGACCGTGGAATGAGGGTGGGGGGTTGGTAGGATCAAAAACGACAAAGCCGCGTGAGGTTATGAGGGACTTTCGCAAGAGGTTTTCTCTTTCTCTTTCACCCTTTCTCTTTCTCTCTCTTTCTAGTCAGACGGGCTTTAATTAATCTTCTAGAGAACGGTGAGCGTGTAAACGAGCGTGTCACGTAGGCTACCCGGAGCATGATCGTACATACAAATCATTTCGGGTGCGCCTCGTACTGGCTGGCGGCCTTTCCTACGTAAATTATCGAATGTTAATTGCGAAGAAGTAGAAATATAGTTTAATGTAGGAATGAAGAGAGACAGAGAGAAAAAAAAAAAGAAAAAGAAAGCAATGGGTTTGAAAATGAAGAAGAAATGGCAACGATTAAAAAATTAAAACCTAACCTCTAAGAATCAAATACAAATCGTAAATTTGTTTCGACTGTTAGACTCATTTCAAAGTTAGAAATGGTACCTTATTTATTTAGGTATTATTATTATTATTATTATTTAAGGTAATATTATTATTTAAAAATTAGAATAACTTTGCTGAGCTTCTAATCGATTATTATTGCAACATAACCTATATATTCGTGGGGAAATTTTTGATTGAATCGGGAAGGAAGAGTAATCGTTAAATTAATTATTTGGTAACTTAAAAAGGGTGTTTTTTTTTTCAAAACGAGCTGTGTGTCTTCGACATCCTCTACTCTTTTTTTCTTCCCTTTAGTCGACCCTTGAACCTACTTCTATCTTCTCTCTCTTTCTCTTTCTCTCTTTCTTTCTTTCTTTCTTTATTCAGTGTTCTTGGTTCATCGGCACGAGGACGCCGACTCGCAAACCGTAATAACTTCCTCGTGAACGAGCAAGAACTCGAACCATCCATCATGAGCAGCGTTGTTGCAGAACCCTCTTACAGCTCGACCAGCAGTCGATGCCGATCACCGATCAAACATTTTCGCTTCCTCGAACGTTAAATACGTTCATATTGAAAAATATTTTTTTGTATTTTGTGTAATTTTTTTTTCTCAACTGAAAATATAGGATAGTTTTTGTCGCGATTTTTTTTTATATTTTTTATCGCTAATTTAAAAGAATTTAGTATTTTGAGGTTATCTAAGTCTCCAGGTTTAAGTTCTTGATGATTTTCAATAGATGGCGGTGTACCACAATTCAATCATTTCACGCTTTTTTCAGATTTATTATTTTATGTATTACATTATTAATTGTGATTATTATTTTGTGCGTTTTGTTTTATTATTTAATAAATAAGTTTTAGAATTATATTAAATCACAATATATTTTATAAACAAAGCCACATAGTTTTTGTCGCGATTATTTTTTATTTTTTATCGTTAATTTAAAAGAATTTATTATTTAAAGTTTATCTAAATCTTCAGGTTCTGGAAGATTTTCAATAGATGGCGGTGTATTACAATTCAATTATTTCACGTTTTTTTTTTTTCAGATTTTACACAACTAACCTGACTTTTTCTATTTTTTTCTGTATTATTATTTTTATGTATTCCATTATTAATTTTGATTATTATTTTGTTATAACTTACGTTATAATTTACTAAATAGTTTTAGAATTATATTAAATTACAACATTTTATAAACAAAGCCACACCAAAAAAAAGAAGAAAAAAGAGATAAAAGAATGTATGATCGTGAAAAGATGAGGAAGAAGAAGAAGGTTTGTTGGTTGAACGCGTTTCTTTAGAATTCCATGGTCCGATCATTGGTCGAACGTCTCAATAATTGCTAATTGGAAGGTGGCACGAGTTTAAAAAGTGGCCGCACGTCGTCCATCTCGATGAGCCTGTCAGCTTCGGCCACCAGCTTTTGAGTGGGAGAGAAAGAAGAAGAAGAAGAAGAAGAAGAAGAAGAAGAAAATGAAGAAAAAGAAGATGAAGAAAGTGGGGTTAAGGGGTAGGGGTGGGGTAGGGGTGGGGGGTGGAGAAGAGGAGGAGGAGGAGGAGGACGAGTAATCTTTTCACGTCCAGCACGTAGCAAGAGAGGTCTTACTCTCTTTCAGTTCAGAAGAGAGTGAGAGAGTGAGAGAGAGAGAGAGAGAGAATGAGAGTTGGGTGCCTGCAGGGACGAGTACAAATTAATATTAAATTAAATTATAATGACAGTGTTTACCGACTGGGCTAACACACATAGATAGATACACAACACAGACATTGAGGAAGTTGGTTCAACAACGATGGGATACTGCTGAACCCTATTCACCTTTATATATCTATCTCTCTCTCTCTCTTACTCTCTTCTATACCTTATCGGCGATAACTTAGATACCCAACATCGCAACACGAACATCACGAAAAAGGTAGACGAAGAATTTATGAGTACGGATATAATGATCCTAATTAATAGGTAATTACCTTTCTCTAAGGGATCAAATTATCCGTTAAGATGAACCAGGTCACACTATATATATATATAATATTTTTAAATTGTATGATACAATCAAAAAGTAGAATAAGTGATACAAACACTATGAAGATTTATTTTAATGATTTTGAAATATGAAACAAATTAATGAAAAAAGAAAGAAGAAACAAAACATCATTGTGGTAAGCACATATACGTACGAATTACCAATCCTACAGTTTTACAGTATTGTTTTTTTTTATAACCAATAAGAAAAATCATCTCGCGAATAACACAGAGTAAAACCAAGAAAAACCTTCCTTTTGTTTTTTCTCCCCTCTTTTAACCTTTCTCTCTTCATTTGGAATCATTCGTTTCACCTTCGTCACTGTTGTCTTTCACGGCATTACGTGGCTGCTCGCACGTGCGGGATAGAAACTAATAGAAGACAAAGCTCGTTTTGAAGGAATAAAAAATGTTTTGTGTGTTAGGCTTGGAAAGTAGTAGTATTAGTGGTATGGTCAAAGAAAATGTAAAGAGTTATGTAGAAAAAGGGAAGAGGAACGGGGACACAACACCATAGGGGGGGAACGAGAATCTTAGCTAAGGTTGAAAATTGACCGCAGACTCATCGTTGTTGCACTCATCATTGCATACACTGTATATATGTATATATGTAGTATGTAACATAATTTAAAAGTAACTTTTACCAATTGCGTAAGCTTACCTTTTTTTTTTGTTTAATATTATTATTATACAGTACTGTATTTTATCAATACTTTTACTGCTATAAGTTTTTTTTTAGAAAATTGTTCAAAATTTGAACCAAATACTAACTTTGTGTGTAAGCTTACTTTTCTTTTTGTATTTTTTACTCTACTACTTTTTTTTATATTACTATTATACAGTACTGTATTTTATTAATACTTTTACTGCTACAAGTTTTATAAAAAATTGTTCAAAATTTGAACCAAAAACTAACTTTGTGTGTAAGCTCAATATTTTTTATTTTACTTTTTACTTTACTACTTTTTTTTATTACTATTATACAGTACTGTATTTTATCAATACTTTTACTGCTACAAGTTTTATAAAAAATTGTTCAAAATTTAAACCTAACCTTAATACTTTAAATATAAATTTTGTTGATCACATTTGTTGCATATTATTAAAATGAACAAAAAGTTAGTGCATTTATTGTATTATAAATTATGTTACAAACTGCATAACTGTTTTAGGTTTACCCTAATACTATTCTAACCTATAATTATACGTTCAATGTATTTTTATTTTTACTGCAACAGATCAAATAAGATTCGTCTTTATATATATTGAATAAATAATTATAATTTTATATTCACAAATACACACACACACACATGCAACGTAGAACTATTATATTGGATTTGTTTTTATTAGAGTCAGCCATTGCTGATTTTAAAAAGCCATCTATCGACAAAATCTGCAATCACTTACTTGCCAATTCAATACAATATGAAATATAATGAATATAATACAATGATTTATTATTATACAACAAAAATATTAAATATAAATATTTAAAATTGAGCTAAACAATTTTAAAGAATAAAAAAATTCCCTTTATAAATTTATTTCAATATGATTTTATTACGCATATATGTTTTATCTATTAATAAATAAAAAGAAAAAGAGTATAAATCATGGATTATCACATCGATTTGTATTGTAACTTGTGTTAGTAAAGTGTAATACGATGTTAGATGGTTGATGAACGTGATATGATAGTAAGAAGATGGTAGAACTATCACCCACGGCTAAGATGGTGAGAGTTTAGTGATAAAAAAAAAATAAAAATAAATAAAAAATGGACGACATGAGATCACAGCTTTCGGTTTGTTCTCGACACTCTTCACGTTACCGTCTTCTAGGTATCTCGATCATGTTTCTAGAGTTGCACGTGAAGAAAAGAGATAGAAACAGTAAAATAAAAAGAGTCAGAGATAGAAAGAGAAAGAGAAAGAGAGCAGCAGGTGTTCCACAGTGGTATCACCGGTCTTATATCATACCTAAATCATTATATAACGCATCCATGCGAGATGGGATGCAACACCGACAGTGAACAAATCCGTGATTGAGATATAGATATAGTTTGAGTTAGTATATGTGTATGTATATGATTTGTGATAGTATGTAAAAGCAAAGAGAGAGAGAGAGAGAGAGAGAGAGAGAGAGAGAGAGAAATTTAACCTTTAATTCGATTTTCTTCTTTCACGATTGTGAATTTTGATCGAAAGGTATCGAAAGAAAACGCGTCATGCAAAATATTAAATTTAATATTAAAATTAATTATTAAATTAAATATTAAATTAAATAACAAATTTAAATTTTTATCTTAGTAATAATATATAATTTATATATATATATATATATATAATTTGTAATAGTATTATAAATATAATTATAATTATTCTATTATATATTATAATATATTTTAATAATTAATTAATTATTTAATTATTAAATAATAATATTATATTATTATTTTTTATTTATATATAAAATATTAAAATTTATTTAATTATATTAAATATTAATATTACAAGAAAATAAAATCATAATTAATTTCATTGAAATAATTAATTTAATACTTTTTTTTTATTTGCATTTTCGTATTGTACTGGCTAATGGATTATTAAATAGAAATGAAATAGAAAAAAGAGTAAGAGTAAAATAAAAAGAGAAAGATACAAACACTAAGATAAAGATAGAGAACGAAAGAAAGAGAAAGAGAGAAACAGAAAGAGAGAGAGTAATAGGAAAGAGAGAAGAGAAAGATTTCGCTTTCAAAGTCCTATTTCATAACAAAGACCACAATCTCGTTGTAAAACTTAGACTCTGCGGTCGATTTGAGGGAGTAGAAAAAAAAGTAAGAGTAAAGAGAAGGGTAGAAAGGGTGACAAGGGGAGTAGAAGGGATTGGGGAAGGGAGTAAGGGGGAGAAAAGAAGATCACAACTCGTCACCGTTGTAATACAACTGTAACTATGTTAGCAAGTTGTACTCTTTTCAGAGTTATAGTCTTCTCTCTCTCTCTCTCTCTCTCTGTCTCTTTCTTTTACTCTCTTACGGTTGGACAATTCTTAAAGGCTTTAAATCAAAGGTAGTACTACTATCTTTTACGCAAGAGCGAAAATTGGAATTTTCTTATCGATTCGGTGTCTCGTTGACGAGCACTTTGCTAGCAACAAGAAGAAGAAAAAAAAAAAAGAAGAAGAAGAAGAAGACTAGGCTCGTTCCTCTTGGATTGACGTTTAAACGGCGCAACGAGGACTAAAATGATCATTGTGAGTATGAAAGAAAAGAGAGAGAGAGAGAGGGAGAGAAGGATGATTGTATTTCTCTCTATTTTTGTCTCTCTCTCTCTTTCTCTTTCTGTCTTTCTCTTTCTGTCTTTCTCTTTCACTGGGAGTCTATGTTTCGGTTCGATGATCGAAAGTAAACGCGCTTTTAAATTCCACCAATTTTTCTTCTAACCTCATCTTGTCTCTTCTTTTTTCTTTCTTTCTTTCATTTGTGTTTTTGTTGTTTTTGTTTTTTTTTATTTCTCAAGGACGTATACCTTTACTACGACCTTTAACTACTAACTACAGTACACCTGTTGCAAAATACCAACTGACAATTTGTTTGTTTTTTTTTTCTTTGGAAATATATTTCGCGCATTTATTGGAAATATGTTTCGTGTATTCATCGAATCCTATGAGACACAGATGGCGCTGAACTCGATTGTTTCTTTTTCTGATTTTTCCATGTTTTTTTGAAATTAATTAATTATTTTTTAAATAAAAACCCTAGCTGAATGCGAATACAACGTTGTGTCTAATTAACGCGTTATTTATTATATTATTAATAATGATAATAATAATAATAATAAAAATTGTTCGTTAGAATTATTGGAAATATGTTTTCGCAAGCTAATCGAAATCTATGACCAACAGATGGCTCTGAATTTACCTTTAATCTTTTTCCATGTTTTTTGAAATTAATTCATTATTTTATAAATAAAAATCTAGCTGTGTGCGAATACAACGTTGTATCAAATTAACGCGCGTTATTTATTATATCATTAATAATAATAATAATACTAATAATAATAATAAAAATTGATCGTTAGAATTTGATCAAAATAAAAAAAAAAAAAAAAAAAACAAGATATTAAACAAAAAATTACTAATAATCAAAGAAGAATTCGTATGACACTATCGATACACGTAAGTATGGTGATTGCACTTTTGATATGACTCGACTATATCTTTCCTTGTTTTTTTCTTATGTTTGTTTGTTTCTCTTGTTTTCTCTCTCTCTCTCTCTTTCTCTCTTTTTCTTATTGGTTTACATATACGAGGCCAGAGGTGGTTCGGAAAGTGCACGGGATCTCGTAGCAGCCTATGCAACCAACGGAAGAATCCCCCATGCTCTTTCCACTTCGAATAGAAAGAGATAGCAAAAGAGAGAGAGAAAAAGAGAAAGAGAGAGAGAGAGAGATAGAGAGAGAGAAAGGGTTGGTAGGCGCCTCCTCGTCCTAGAGTTATATTTAGATTTGCACTGAGCGTCTTCATGCTTCTTGTTTTACATCTGCTGACCAACACACCACCACCACCAGCACCACCACCATCATTATACAACCACCACCATAAACACTACCACTACTATTATTACTATCACTATTACAACAGTTTCCTTTTACAAGTATAGCAATGAGGGGACGTACGTTCTAGTTCATCGTCACCGTTAACCCTTTTCTTTTTAATTTTTAATTTATTTTCCTAGTGTTTAAATTATTTTTTTTTTTGGTTATTTGTATGAAATCACCAAAATTATTATCGTAAGTATATATATATATATATATGTAAGAATGAAATGAGTGCGTAATGAAAATGAAACGTGTAGGTGCAATCTCATGGATGATGGGTTGGTTAGCTAGGTACAACGTGAATCGTAGGAAGCTGCGTGGTTGTAAGGGGGGTCCTCTTTAGGGTCAAAGTTCGAACCACTGGGTTCTTTGCGTTTCCCGCTATCATTGCATCCACATCTTCTTCTACTTCTTCTTCTTCTTGTGCATATACATACACAAATGTACGTACACATATATATACACTTATTATATCATACTAATGTAGTAAGGAGAGTTATTGGTGAGAATTTCCGTTATAGCACGTTTCTTGCTATATACAAAACGTTTTTTTTTTTACAAGGGGGTATAACAAACCTAATCCTCATTTCCTTGTCATGAGATATTTTTGTCAATGATTGATTATATAGTAGGAGGAAAATTATTATTATTATTATTATTATTATATATAGTATCATTGATGAGTCCTACCGTTAAATGAGTTTATCAGAAAATTCTGTCCGTTCAAACAGACATTGGTTTGACACTAATCCAGCCATTAGAAATCTAGGGGTTCTTTTTTTTTAAATGGGATATACGAATTCCCATGAATTATATTATATCTAATTATAATATTTAATAAAGGTATGTAAAATGTATTATTTTATTTTATTCTAAAAACTGACAGAATTTTAGGGTAAACTTATATATATATATATCAATGTGATTTTGTAAAAGAGTTTTGGTATTTCGAAGAATTACGAAAGAATAAATGCATAGAAAAAGTATACGTAATATATATATATATATATATATATATATATATATATATAAGAAAGAGAAAGAAAGATATATATATATATATATATAAAATGAAAGAGAGAGAGAAAGAGAGATAGAAGATGAGAGAAAGCACAACGAAGGATAAGCGTCGAGAGAAGGAGGAGGAGGAGGAGGGAACCTAAGGAGCGTATTTTACGATCGAATCGATTATCCACGGGCCTGCACGTGGGGAACCACTTCAGGAACGAACGAACCAACGAAGGAACGAACGAACGAACGTGTGTCCGACGGGGAAGAGGCCCCAAGGTCTTCCACGGTTGAAACTTGCCGTGCGGATTTAGTTACGGCCCGTTGTTGCCGCGCTACATTGCAGCTTGCACTCTCTCTCTCTCTCTCTCTCTCTCTCTTATTCTTTCTTTATTTTTCTTTATTTATTTATTTATTTATTTCTTTTTCTATTTTTTCTATTTTTGTTTTATTTTTTCTTTCAAAGCGAAACGAAGAAGAGACCCACGACCACGAAGAGAAGGTTAGGAAGGGGATGGGTAGGGGGTGGTGGGAGTTGAGATGAATAGGAACGAACGAAGAAACACAAACCTTCAAAGATATGAAATGTTGGACGACGCCCTTTTTCCTATTCATGGTGGAAATCTTGAAACTTTTGGTGTCCTATTTTATCCCGGATGGATTTTTCCTTTGACAATTATTTTCTGTCAAGATAATATTCATTTTAATTTCATATTCATTTCATCTTTTATTATTATTATTATTATTTTTATAGTGGATAGATTAGTTCTTTCGTGGATTTGCAAAATTTATGGGTTTTCTTTTTTTTTTTTTAAATAAAATATTACATAAGATAAATTTGACTATTTTTTCCTTTATATATATATACATAAACGAGTTTGATTAAACATAAATTCTTTTTGTAAAAGTAAAAATACTTCAAACATTTCTTTCAACATTTACCAAAGGGTAAAAAAAAATGACATGTAATATATTTCATTGGCAATACATATATACATATATATATATATATATATATATGTATTTCGATGCGTAACACGGTTAACCGTTATCCAATTGCACGGCTGCTCGAAGGTAATTCCAAGTGACGAGCGCGAGTAACCGGCAGATATCCAGGAACGCGAGAAGTGACTTGACTTAAATCGAAAAGACTACCAACAGAGATAGATAGATAGATAGATAGATATATATATATAGATAGATAGATGGATAGATAGATGAATAGATAAAGAAAGAGAAAGAGAAAAAGAGAAAGAAAAGACTAAAATAGGCGTCTCGTCGTCGTCATCGTCATCATCGTCCTCTTCGTCTTCGTCGTAGTTGTCGCTTTTACTGTCCGCGAACGAACCACAGGCCATCCTCTACCTCCGGAGGAAACGATTATTCATTTTTACGATTACCCGTCGTACAAGACCAGACAGCATCCGTGAGAATCCCGAAAGAACACCGGCCAATCTCTCTTTCTCTCTTTCTCTCTTTCTCTCTCCCTTGTTCACTTGCTCTCTTTTATTATTTTTTCAACTTGTTCACTCTCTTTCTCTCTCTCTCTCTCTTATTATCTACTTTTGTATTTATTCACTTTCTGTCTTTCTCTCTTTTTCACTTTTTCACTCATTCATTATATATATAACAATGGCGGGATTTGGTATTTGCGGCAATGAACTTCCGAATTCCTAATGCCAATTAATAATAATAATAATAATAATTACTTATATATATATTTTATTATAACTATTATATTTTAATTTAATACTACATATATTTTTATATTAAATTTATATTAAATATATATTATATGTAATTATAACTATTTTATAATATTATATTATAATATAATATTATTAATATAATATTATTATAATATAATTAATTATAATATTATTATATTAAAATATAATAGAATTAATATAATACAATTAATATAATATTATTATATTATAATTAATTATATAATATTATTATATATTATAATTAATTAATATAACATTATTATAATATAATTAATATAATATTCTTATATATATATATATATATATATTATAATTAATTAAAATATTATTATTATTATTATTATTTGTGTAAAATTAAAATATAAAAACTCGACAACTATTCTATATAATATTACATAAAACCTTTACTCAAAAAAAAAAAAAAAAAAAAAAACAAAAAAAAATATAAACACATTATCGTTAATAATAAATTTTCTAAGATATCCACTTACATTGATAGATCCACAAAACGAAAGAAGATTACGAAATACAAGAAAATAGTTAAACTGCATAAAAGTTTGATAAAAAGAAATTAATGACCTACAACTTGAAAAATAATAATAAAAAAAAAAAAAAAAAAAAATCAAGTAAAACGTAACGTAGATATACCCCGGAACACGGACGAGGGTAAAAGAAATTGGACGTTTACTGTTATTCGTTACATACGTGTTTAGCATCGATAATATACCTTCTTCCTAAGCACTTTCTTTCCTTTAACGGTGGCATGAGGTAGATATTCGTTACGGTACCGAACTTGTTTCTCTTCCATATGCTTTTAATATATGACTAACTTAAGTATACGGTGGTTCATGTGTAACGTTCAGTCACTTTGGTACGTCGACGCCCTTGAACAATAAACCGCGAAACCTTTTTTTTTTTTCTTCTTCTTCTTTTTTCCCGTCGATCATGTTCCTTCTCTCTCTCTCTCTCTCTATCTGTCTGTCTTTCTTTCTCATATTATATATATATATATGTATATATGTATATGCAGACCGTATATGCGATAAAACGCACAACGCTAGTCAGAAGACTCCTTGTAGTTTTTTTTTTTTTCTTTTGTCTTTTCTTCCTTTTCTTTAGTATCCTCGTCTTCTTTGTTCATTTTCAAGCGTATAAAAGAAAATAATTAATTAATGCACAATGCCTTTTACTACAAGTTGGAAGGACGTTGAAATGGTCTTTTTTTTTGTATTCATTTATTTCAAGATTTTCATGATTTTTATGGTGTTCATAGTTGCACGAGGAAAACATTGAAAAGGTAATAGGAAAATGAATGTGAATGGTTGGCGGGCGGGCGGGGGGGGGGGGAGAGTTCGGGAGAAAAAAGAAAGGAAATGGTAAATTGGAAAAGGAACTTGAAAATGTTTTTTTTTTTTTTTCTTGTATCTTTATTTCGAGATTTTAATTATTTTATGGTGTTCATGATAATCGTGGAAAACATTGTAACAGGAGAATGAAAATGAATGGCGAGAGAAGGAGGTTAGAAGTGAGGTTAGAATTGAAGGAATAAACAAAAAAGTAAACAAAATAAAAATTATTTGAAAGATGAAACAGAGGGGTGGTTCGGGGGGTGGGAATGAATGGGAGAACCACCAACTTACAAGTCAATTCGAAATATTTCCAACAAGCGGACGTATTAATCACGGTTCGCGCATTGTTGTTGTCCCCCCTCCCCCCTTCCCCTCCCCACCCCCAGGAAAGAAGAATCCGTGGAATGAAAAGTAGTATTGGTGATGGTGGTTATGGTGGTTATATGGTGGTGAGAGGTGATGGTGGTGGCCGTGATATTTTCCGACCGTTAAGTACCTTCGAGCGTAATAATCGATTTGCTTGAACGAAAGAGAAAAGAAAAAGAAAAAGAAAAAGAAAAAGAAAAAAAAAACGAAATATCGAAGAAATGAAATGAAACGAATGAAAGAGGAAGAATTAGAAGAAGAATATTTTTCGAATTTGTTATTCCCTTTCATTTGAAAACAATGAAAATTTACATCTATGAATTAACAATAAATAAATAATAATAATAATAAAAAAAAAAAGAAAAATAAGCAATAATAATTAAATGAAATCAAAAATAATATAAATTAATTTATTTGACTATCAATTTGTGCATTTTTTCTATTGGAAAATCAATAAGCAAGATTTAAGGTTAGGTTTGATGTTTTATAAAACAACATTAGTCAAAAGTATTTATTTATTTCAATAAACCTTCTTTTTTTTTTTTCTTAGCTTTTAACTCGATAAAAAATTTAAATTAATAAATTAACAACAACAAATAAAAAAAAAGCAATAATTAATAAAAACTAAAGAACAAACAATTTATTAATTGTTCCCATTGTAAATTCAATAAACAGTAAATAAGATTTAAGGTTAGGTTTGATTTCTTATAAAAACAACGTTAGTCAAAAGTACTTCTTTATTTTAATTGCTACTAGTTAAAGAAATGTTTTTCTAAACATCCTGTTTAAACAAAACAAAAAGAAAATTTATAATTATAGAAAATAGTGTTTCTATAAATCGTCGTACCTTTAAGACATATATATTTTTTGTTCTTGTTGATCTAAATCCTTCTTTTTCTTAGCTTTTAACTATCTCAAATATATCAAAGATAAGGGGGGTAGGGATTGGGATACACACAGGACTGACGATTAAATTCCATAGGTCTCAGATAAATGTCAGGAAATACTCTAAGATAGATAAAGAGTATTCAGACTCGTATTTTCAAACTCGAACTCCTGTTACTTTTAATTAATACACCAGGAACAATCGTTTCCTGTCGCGGAAGCTTTCAGGATCCAATCAAGGAATTAGCGAGGAGGTTTCTGATGAGTCGAGTTTACCGTATAAAATGGCCTACGTGAGTTTTTGCTCTAAACAACACATATACACACAAATGTATATATATACAGTGTGTATTTCTAACCATAAGACGACCAGTCAAATAATTCGTCACTTCCTATGCAATTTACTTCTTTTTTCTTTTTTAACCTCATCTTTCTTCAAATTTATGAATAAGAGGATTACTTCGAAATATTTTGTTGGTTTTTACAGAAAAACAGGTTTTTTCAAATGATAAATCAATTTACAGTGAATATTGGATTATACATGTATATATATCTGCATACATCAAATGATTAAATGTTTTTTTTTAGAAATCTAGAATTAGAATATTTAGAACACTAGAATCACATACTACATTTATTTATTATTTTTAATTTATTTATTTTTTTTGTTAGAATTTATATACCACATTTACAAATGGTTTTATCTAACCTATAAAATATTATGTGTATAATTTAAAAAAAATTATATATTTATTAATGTAATAAATTTATATAATTTTTATTGGTAATTAAAGGATTTTTTATTTAAAGGTTATGTAGATCTTTAGATACTGTAATTTTTTCAATAGATGGCACTGTATCGTAATTCAATTATTTCAGGTTTTATTTTTTTTTTCAAATTTACATATGGCGTTATTAATCTTACTAGTTTTTATTTTTAATTTAAAGTTTATCTAAGTCTTCAGGTTCTGTAAGATTTTCAATAGATGGCGTTGTATTACAATTCAATTATTTTTCAGGTTTTTTTTTCAGATTAACATACGACATAACTAGCCTTATTTTATATAATTATTTGTAATACTTATTATAATTAAACTAATAATAATAATTATTTTTATTTTCAATTAAATTTCGATACTCTACAAATTTCAAATTAATTTGCAAAATTTGGCATAATCAAAAATTATTAATCAAATAAAAAGACAAAAAAAACAACCATTCTCTTTTCCCTATTTTTTTCTCTTGCTCTACTCATTCTCATTTCCTAAAGAAAAGGTAGGCTACTTACCGAAGCATGTCGAACCCTAAAGAGGTTTTCTCTTCTTTCTACTGTCCTTTTTCCACCCTTCGAGTTCGAACCTACCATATAATAGTACATGTGTACATACATATATATATATATATACATACACATATATAGACACATGTATAGACTGGCTTACAGACGTTGTGTTGTTACATGTATTTATTCTACCTAGGTTACATACCTATAAGCAAAAGGTATACTACTCTCACAGAGAATTCCGCGATTACTTCGAATGCCAACCGGTATCCTCCTCCTCGCTAAAGTGCCTATCCGTCTCTCTTTGTGCGTTCTCGCGCAAGAGAGTTTCGAACAAGTACATACATACATATATACATTTATATATAAATATATATATATATATATATATATAATACTATATATATACTAAAGTTAAACCGTAAGAACGCGACGCTTATACAAGAAGGCGAACCACGAGGTTCGGGGTCACGTTCACACGAGCCGTCCCACACTTTATTAATTCGTTATTTCTAATTAATATTAATGTCGACTATCTGGTCTGCTTGCGAAGAAAGTTTTAAAGGGAGAGAAAGAGAGAGAGAGAGAGAGAGAGAGAGAGAGAGAGAAAGAAAGAAAAAAATAATCAAATGGAATGTCATCGCGAAATGTCAAATGAAATAAAACGTGTCACAATGAACGATATGCCAATGAATATTAAGTGGTGTTCAAACCAAATAGGACTAAATAATAATAATAATAATTATTATTATTAATGTAATAAATATAATAAATCATATATTAAATTATTTAGAATTAGTATCTTATTTGTAATAATTATATAATTGTTGTTTTCTGTAATTGATTTTAATACACATTTAAAGATCTCTGATTAATTTGAAATATTTTATAATATTTATTATTATAATAGTTATAATAATAATATATATTTTAATATAATATATTTTATTTAATAATATATATTTTAATAAATATATTTTAATATAATAATAATAATAATAATAATAATTATTAAAAGGATCGTAATTTATTATCTGTTAGCACTTTACTCGGTATTTATAATAATAATAATAATAATAATAATAATAATAATAATAATAATAATAATGCAAAAATAGATGCATTAATTTTAGTTTTAAATAAGATAAATATTTAAAATAATAATTAAATAATAATTAAATAAATATACATATATTTTTAAATAATAATAATAATTTTCAATTTGTGTTTTATCAATGAAAGTTGTATGTATTTTAATTTGATATTATCTCGATAACGAAAATTAATTATTATTTTGAACAATAATGTAACACAGGGAAAAATATTTAATTGGGGGATTGAGGGGGGGGGGTGGTGGTGGTGGTGGTGGTGGGTTAATACAAAGTTCTGACAATGAGATAATAATGATAATGGATCGGATACGCAAGGTCGTACATAAACCGTTAACTCGGCAATATAAAAAGATTGCCAGGACTTATTGTAATTAAAAAAAAATTAATTTAATCTGTAGGCCTATGTAACGTTATTTTAAATTATTAATTAGAAAAAAAAAAAAGAAAAGAAAATAAAAGTTAAGTAGATGTATAGAAACAATTCATTAGCCAGATTGATTATGATTTATTAATCATTCTTATCGATAATCATTTTTATCTTACTTCATCATCTTTTCTATTCATTTTGTTTGTTTGTTTGTTTTTTTCTTTTCTTTTCTTCAAACTCATATCTATAAACATAGATAAAAATAATTAATGTCTATTATTTATGCTTGAATTTATAAATCGAAATGTCGAATTTAAATTAAAAAAGAAAAATGAGGACCTACGTAACACCCTAAAAATATTTATGCGAATGAGTTTGTCGTTGTAATAAAAAAAAAAAAAAAAAAAGAATATTTTTCGAGACGTACGATTGCATAAGATCAATGCAATAAAAATGTTATTCCTATACGAGCAACCATTTTTTATTGTTCTTCCAAGTAGTATAAGTCAAGTTTTGGCGCCACCTAGTTTTAAAAAAAGAAACTCGTTAATCACAATTTTAACACGTTGCCGCACACTTTTAATTTGACGATCGTGCTTAGAAATACGAAGATCGGACGGCTATAGCCGTCATTTGCGGCAACGTGTTAAATGATTACAATCGTATAACCAAATGTCAAATGTTTATCATCTAAAATAAGAAAATTAGAATAAATTCATGGTACATTTATCAATATATAAGTTATATAAAAAATAGAAGTTAGTTTGAAGAGTAAAGTTAGGTTATGTCGAATTAAATCTTCAAAATTCCTTTCTATTTCTATGATAAATTTAATTGCCAACCGAATACATATAAACATAGTTATTTCGTATATAACGAACGTTTCCATTTGTAAAAGGAAAATCCCCCCAAAAAAAACTAACCGATAAAAGGTTCGTTATCGATAACAAGATCACTGATGATGATAATAATGATGATAGTTTGATTCATTTAATGGTTATTTCATTTAAAGGGTTTACTCTCTATTACCAAATCAAAGGAATCATCATAGATCATTGGGAAGAGACAGTCTGAGCTAGTTGACCGACGATCACCGACAATGAGCGACGTTGTCACGTTCTAACTTGTTCCGTATAACGGTCCATCTAGCCAAATAAGCTTTCTCTGTCTCCTATCAAGAGAGTTGGCCTGTTGTCGATAATACACCAATCGCCGAACATGCTTGGCATGCTTAACTCCGATAGGCCACTTCACGATATACGTTCTCTCTCATATTCGATTCGCGACTCGTTTGCGTTCACTTGCCCTTTAAAGGACCCGACATCCTGATAAGGGCACAGCGTCCGCGTTCTCGCCAAGATTGTATCTAATTCCTAATCGATTCTCTCTCTCTCTCTCTCTCCCTCTATTTTTCTTTATATTTTTCTATTTATTTATCATTGAAATAGAAAGGAATTTTTTTTAGATTTCATTCGACATAACCTAACTTCATTATTCAAACTAATTATATTTTTTGATATAGTATCTAATTCCTAATCAATTCTTTCCTTTTTTTTTGTTAACAAAAAATACTAAGGATAACGAGCAATCTCAAACAAAAAATGTAGAAATAAAAGTATATAAACCATGAGAAGATTAGTTATCGGTTCTTTACTTTTGATTTGACCAAATTAACGATGAAAAACAGCCAATCTTGTATCATGGAACGCGTGCAACCGCAAACAGGATCCACCTAAAAACACTTGAGAACAACGTGGTATCTCAAAGAGGTGCCAATTCTCTCAGCTGTCTTTACTATATAATTTCGGGAATCGTGTATGTATGTGTGAAGTTTATGAAATTGGATCAGGTTGATTTACATTTCAAAACAACCACGAGAGAATTACAAACGTATCACCAAAAAAATCTATCCGTTATTGAAATGAGTTCACTGACATTGGTAGAAAGCAGTTTTGAAATTCCCATTGAAACCATTGGATTTCTTCGAAAGATGAAATAAGACATACATTAGTGACATGTCAAAAGAAAATAAGAAATAATGATTTTGTTCTCATACAAACTTATACAAAAAAATCTTTTAAGATTTCTAATGAATATTCTGAAAAAAAGTCAAAGAGTCAATATTAGGGTTTGGATGTACTTGAAGAGATGTTGAGGAGTGGGGTGAGTTTTTGTTGGGCATAAAGGATGAAAGAAACCTGGCAAAGAATAAGAAGAGGAAAAAGAACGGGGGAAAAAAGGGGAAAGAAAAAAAAGAGAGGGAGGAAGGGAGGGTGGGTTGGTAGGTGAAAACCGCGAGCGGTGTCGCGGCGTTGGTGTACACATATAACCGTGTATTAATGTGCGTTAAGACGCGGCGAAACGACGTGGCAGGCCCACGGGTATAGGATGACACTCGGTGTAAGTAAGGCCCCTCGATCGTCTCCCATCAATTCCCCCACTGCTGGTGTCTCGGCGTCTTGCGCTTAGCATCTGTCTCTTTCTCTCTCCCGCACGTGTGCGGCGTCGCGCGGGCAATCGGCACACGAAGAGTGCCGAGTTAATACGAACGATGCCGAACGATATATAGCAGAGCGAGACGGCTGGCTTGGAGAGCTCGGCCGATTTCGCGAGCACTCGTGAACACTCGGTTCGACCTTGAACGGGCCCTCTATGGTCTATGCCACTGACACGGACCAAGGACGGGGGGGCCTCACGGTTGGGTACCGGCGTGCTGTTGTCCCGAAACGCGGTCGTGGAACTCCGTGCGCGCGCGCGCGCGCGTGCTATGCGCGCGAGCGAGCGAGCGAGCGCACCAGCGAACACTGTGGAAAGTGTTCGCCCGATGGCAAACTCTTTTTCGTGCCTTCGTATTCTTCCCTTCGCGCCTACCATTGGCGTAGGATCTTTACGGACCCTCGAGATATATATTTCTCCCTTTCTTCTTTCTATGTATGGTACGCGTGCGCAAGCGCAAAAGCGTGCGCTCATACGATGTGCACATGCCCTTTTTCTTTGCCAAGTTGCACGAGTACACCGAGTTGTATATGAGAGACGACTTGGTGGGACTTTCCTCGCTTTGCTTTTCGTTCTTGTCCTGAAGATTTTAGATCTCACCTACACGCCTACGTTCTACCTTTCTTTTAGTTTTGTTTTTATTTTAACATGTTGCTAACCTTGCAACCAGAATACTCTCTCTCTGTCTGTCTCTCTATATGTGCTTTCTTTTTGTTTTGTTTCTCTTATACTTCTTATACGACAAATCGAGGTCGATCGGGTTTCTAAGAATTTTTACTCTCTAACAAGTTTCCAGACAGAATTCCGCAAAGCAGCGTGCGCTTACCTCACTGGCGTGGAAGACACGTTACGAAAGGTAAAGTAAGCGTTATGTATATCCGAGAAAGCATTTGAAAGTATCCAACGTCATCGTGGCAACCGCAGTCAGCGTACACATACATGTATACTTACATACATGCATGCATGCATGCATACACACGTACATACATACATAGTTGCAGCGCCGCTGCGTTACGATGTACTCTGGCAGTCGCGAAAGGGTCAGGGATCATGCCACGAGGAGGGCAAGCAGCACGGTCCCGCGTTGGTTGGGCCAATCCCTTCAGAAAGGATCCTCCATGCAGATCCGTTTCTACGAAGACACAATAAGCTCTAGTCGACGTCGTAAAATCACGATATTTGTTTCTCTTTCCCCAACTAAATAAATCAATACGTTAAAAAACGTATGAACAATAAGTTTCAACAAAACTCACTCTATATTTACTTCTTTCGTATAACGAAAATAAAAAATAAAAGACAAAAGAAGTGAAACTTTTGATTTATAGATATATATATATATATATATATGTATACCCTTTGGAAAAAAATGTCGATCACGCCAATGGATGGCCGAGGGCCGAACCTTTGGGTCCGCCCTAAACCCATCGTGGCTACCTACTTACTTCTTGAGCTCCAGCAGGGCCATCTCGTGTCCGTGTTGTATAAAAAAAAATGGCGACGAGAGTAAAAGATGGGATCTGGGCGTTTCTCGGTTCTAAATCTAACGAAATACTTGGACCAATCAAATGTTTGATGCATTTATAGCAAGATAATGTAACTTTTCTTAATGATATTGTTTTCTTTTTGTTTATTTTTCTAATCCTTTATCGTTTTCGTCTCTCCTTTTACTTTAAACACAGATTTAAGGTTAGGAATGGGATTAATTACGAAAAAGTTGACGTATTAATCGCAAGTTTAGTTAATTCATTTACGAATTAGACACCTTAACCAATTTCCAATTGATTCGTTCGTTTCATTGGTTGGTTCTTTCTTGTGTTAATTGCACAAGTTCAATCGTTTCGATTCTCAGCAGGATATTTTCTTATAGTTGGTTATATTTATCGAATAAAAGAAAAAAATGAAGAAAGAATAAGAGAGAGAGAGAGAGAGAGAGAAAGAGAGAGAGAGAATGAAAGAGAAAGAAAGAGAGAGAGACAGGAATCGGATTCGGACATTCTTTTCCCCATGGTAGGTGCATCGACCCCAGGTCTTTCAAAGTTTCTTCTCGATGCTCGTTTTTTCGTCCTCTCGCTGAGTTAAGGACGCCCGGAGAAAAGAGGTTTTATCCCTGTGTGCGACTTTGCCGGAGTGAAATTTCGCTCGAATAAGCACATCCGACCAAATCCTTTCCGAAAGAAGTAACATCGTGAGTATATACGTAACTAATACTCACATACAAACATCTACATCCTTATATATATATATATATATATATATATATATATTGATGCAACCCCATTTGTTATTTCTTTAAAAAAAATTTATTCACATATATGAACAGGAAAGATCTTTATCATGAAACACCGTGGAAACAGGATCGAAAAATGATCGGCTAAATGCACATAAATGATATTAATTTATAATGACACGTTACACTTGTCTCATCGTTTATTGCGAACAGATTAGACCTAGAGACGAATATATATATATATATATGAAGGTTTATTATAATACACGTCATTACCTATAAGCAAATCTTTTCTTTCATTCTCTTCTTTATCGAGATTTATCGATGATCATAATTATCATTATTAACAACATGAAATAATAATACACACAACAAAATATAAAAAGTAAGGTTAGTTGTGTCATATGTAAATCTGAAAAAAAACCTGAAAAATAATTAAATTGTAATGCAACGCCATCTATTGAAAATCTTACAGAACCTGGAGATTTAGATAAACTATATTAATATAAAAAGTAAGGTTAAGTTACGCCATATGTAAATTTGGAAAAAAAAACCTGAAATAATTGAGTTGTAATACAGTGCCATCTATTGAAATCTTACAATACCTAAAGACTTACATAACCTATAACAAATCAAACCTTAAATTAGCAATAAAAAATAACAAATAATTGCAAATAAAAATTATTCTATATTCCAATTTGAAAAAAATTCTATAAAATTACAAATATTTCATTAATTTATATATTGTATAATTTATTCAATAATTTAATTATTTTAATCTCATCGTTTCAATAATTTCGAATTTTATTGGAAACCAACAATGTGACACTGAATATACGAATTGTTCCTCATTGGACGCATATATGCGTCCACACTATAAGAACTACTTAAAAACTGACTTGTATGGAACACAAGTTACAGAAAAAAAAAAAAAAAAACTAAAAGAAATAAAGGGGGAACAATTTTCTAGGTATAATACTTCTATATACGAAGCCCGTTAATAATCGCGAGAAATTCGCCTTCTTTCCATGTCGAGACCGATAAGAGTAAGAAAGAGAGAGAATGAAGAGAGAGAGAGAGAGAGAGAGAGAGAGAGAGAGAGAGAGAGAGACCATGGGTGCACCTTTTAACATACAATGTCGATCCCCGCTCGTCAATTACTCTCAACGCGTACCTCTATTATAGGCCGGTGATGAGTGCTTTCTCGTCCTTTCCTGTATCACCTTTCCCCCCTCCCCTAGCCCATTCCTTTACTCCCCTTTCCCGTCGCCAGGATTATGCATAAAGGCTGTCGGGAAAGGAACTAAGTTATTGCGCTACTAACGCGACTACTACCGGCTTCTTCTTCTTCTTCTTACTTTTTTTTTCTTTTTCTTATTCTTCTTCTCGTGAGTTAACGAAAGACCGTAGAAACGGGATTCGGCCGTGAAAACATCCGTTAATGGAATTAACGTCTTCGAAGAAACGATCCTTGCTAATTTCCATACCAAGGAAACAAGATACCTCGTTGATGGTGGTGGTGGTGGTGGTGGTGATGGTGGTTGTGTTGTTTCCCTTCCTCCTATACCCTTACCCTTCCTTTAGAAACTCGTCCTCGTTGGAGTCAACTCTAAGGACGAGTTGTATAGAAAAAAAAAGGATAGGGGGGAATGAGGGATGAGGGTTGAGGGATTAGGGGGGAAATGGAGAGTTAGATTTCTTAGGTTAAAGTTATAGTAGTAGATCTGGGTGTTAGATCAACCAACCTGACCGAGAATAACTATGCACCGTATCGGTTTGTCTCAAGTGTACTGTTTTCTTGTTGCTGTTGCGGATCATTGGTGCATTCTGTTGCTGCACGCACGCCTGCGTTACGACAGCCACCTGTTTATCTGTGAGCATTCAAGTTTATGTGTGTGTGTGTGTGTGGAAGTCTTTTTTTTATATGGTGGTCTCATTTAATAGTAATCTTACACGTTTTTTCGTACGTATGTATATGTTGACAGGGGAGGTTGGGGTGAGGGAAATGGGGAACCAATTTAAGCTACTGATGATCATCGTTTCAAAAGGTAATTTAATACCTAATTAAGAAACCCCAATTGCGGTATCAGTTCTTTGCCCTTTATCGTTTTTGGTAGATATATATGTAAGTGTATATATATACAGGGTGATTCGTGAATAACGAAAAAGTTGTATGAAAAATTCATGACTACAAGATGTCATTATTTTTGTTAGGTTCAATCAACTTTGTTTTTTTTTTTAAATAAATAAATTGTACTGTTATCTTTATAAATTGCAATCATTATACTATTAAGTATGTTATTTCTTATTTTACTTATTAAAAGTTATTATGCAAATATAAAATAAATATATAATCATAATAACTTTTACGATACTATGAAACATATCCAATATCTTGTATATTATATGTCTATATATATATAAACTACTTATTTATATTATAATATTAATAATATGTTAAATACTCACGTTCGCGTTTAATCTGAAAACTTCATTTCATCGATTTATTTTCTTTCTATTTCGTTAAATTATTCGGTTTTTCTATTTCGTTTTTTTCTTCTTCTTTTTTTCTCGTTCGTATCTGTAACATAAAAATCATAGAAAAATTTAAACAATAATTTAATTGCACCTAATTTTAATTTTTATATAAAAATTCAACAAGTATTATAGAACATAATTGATTTAAAATATAATATTTGGGCTATAACTTTGCTTCTGCTATTTTCCTGAAGATGGCTTATAGAAAAATGGCGGAACCAAAGCTGTACACCTAATATATTTAATTATAAATATTTCATTTAAATTTAAATTTATGTATTCGATTATTTTATAAACATTATCGTATAAATTCAACATAAAATTGGTTAACTATCTTTTTCTGTACAAGTATTATAGAATATAATAGATTAAGGTGTATAACTTTGTTTCCACTATTTTCCTACAGATGGCTCATAGAAAAATGGCGAATGCCAAAGCTGTACGCCTAATATAATTATAACTTTCATATAAAAATTGATAATTAAATTGGTTAAATATCTTTTACTGTACAACAAGTATTATAGAATATAATTGATTAAAAATATAATATATTTAATTATAAATATATAATTTAAATTTAAGTATAGATTCGATTAAAATTATCTTCTGTTTTTTTAAATCCAGGATATTATCGAAGTGGATAACCATCGGTATAAGATATACATCGTCTCATAGCACGTTAACAAAATTACCCTGTCTCGCGAGGTTAGGGTAAAGTAAAAGAACAAATAAAAAAAAGAAGAAGAATAAAAAAAAGAAATAAAAAAAGGGAAGGAAAAGGATGGGAAAATATAAAGAAAAAAAGAAAATAACAAAAAAAAAAAGGGACAAATTTACGAGACAATTATTCGCGCGAGGTAACGTATAATATGTCATTAGCGTTAGAAGATGACTATGACGCACACCGTAGAGTCCTTCGTAACTATCCCTTCTCTCCCTCTTCCTCCCCTATCAATGAAAAATATGATCTTTCGATCGATCGATCGTTGGTCAACCTATGTATTACATAGCCGTTTTAAAATATCCCCTTCACCATCGTTCTACCCTAACAATGATGGCTAATTATAATCCACGTTCTTATTACTACGTTTTCTTTTATTATTTTATTTTATTTTATTTTATTTCTTTTTTTTTTTTTTAATATTCCTCCTCCTACTTCTTCTTCATCCTTTCTTCAGTAAGAAGGGGGTAAGGAAAAATACAACAACAAAAAATTTATCTATGACTTCCTGTACTCAACGGATTAATAATATCAAACTAAATCCTGTAATTTATTTAATTAACGATGTACCTTTTTTTATTTATTTCTATCCCCACCCTTTTCCTCCTTTGATTATCTATACCTTTCTTTCTTTTTATTTAATCTCTCTTTTGATTATTTCTGATACAACGTTAGTCAACCCTTTCACTGTTTTATATGACTTTGTAAAATTTAATTTTGGTTTTGATGTATTAATTATTGCATCAAGTTTTGACATATTAAAATTAAATATATATATAAAACAAAAACTTTAATGTAATTATTTATTTATATATGTTAATTATTTAATTATTAATATAAATAATTAATATTGAAATTTGATTAATAATATCTATCAATAAGAAACACTATAAGCATTAATATAAAATAAAATATTCTTATTTAAACAAAACATTGAGGTTAGGTTAAAAGTATTCATTACTCAAAAATAGGTTAAGTAAACAAACGAATGAAAAAAAATATATTAAATAGAACGAGAGCCGATTTAATGGGTTGAGGGACAAAGAATCTTGAATTGGGTTTTAAAAAACCAAAATAATTTGAAAGGTAAGAAATTTTCCTGAAGGTCTTAACGTTAACCTAAGGCCAGATCGGCAATTCTCTCGTCGACTATTGCAAGAGGGACTAGTTTTCATCGGGCATGTACCTCACGTGCAACGTCCCCGGACACCATTTCCTGTTTCCTTCCTTGTCCACGGCCGCCAGAAACCGGAAAATCCACAAAAGCCATACGTTATCTCTACGCATACGAGAACCAACCAACCAACCAACCAACCAACCAACCAGTCAGCCGCGTGGGTTCGTTTCTCTCGGTTCTGTTACTACTCTTAAAGTTAAATAAGAAAGATATGCACAGGGACCTCTATTGCACTCTCTTCACCCCATACTTTCCCCATATGCTCCCCATAGACTCCCCTTTCCCTTCTTCTTGTCTGAGTATGGTCTCATCTTTCTCACTTTGTAAGGTCTCATAGGATGAATTATCTTGCGAGATCGAAACTAATCGAAGGAAAAACCGGAACCAATCGTATTCTATACTTTCAACCCCTCCTTTCTACTACCCCCACTCCACTACCCTCACTTCACTCAATCAACCAATCGAATGTTTCTTTAGTGCGTATTGTAATTTAAGTTTATTGGTAAATTGTGTTTTATGATTTTGATGAAATTTATTTAATTTAACAATTGTTAAATTAATTTGGTTTAATTTAAATTAAATAAATGGTATTTTACAAATACCATAAAGAATATTATGTCATAGGAAATAAAAATCCGTGAAATTTTACAAAACGTTAGATCAAAGGGCCATGTTTGAGTATTTAAAAATAAATACAATCCAAAGATAGTTCGAAAGTTTCGAATTGTTTTACTAGAATTCTAGGAAGTGGGGGATTGTGGGACGTAAGTGGTAAGTAGTAAGATTGTTATTACTATTATTATTATTATTATTATTAATTGGCATTAGAAACTAGAAAGTTCATTGCCGCAAATACTAAAATCCCACCAATGTTCCCATCGAATGGGTAACTAAGATTGCAATTATAAAACATTGACAATTGTCAAATCGGGAAAATGCATTAAGGTTTTTCTTTTTTTATGTAAAAAAAAAAAAGAAAAAGAAAAACGTTTAGTTCGATTAAAAAAAAATTCTTCTCATGATGTTGCTGATGACTTCGTAATGTTGCGAGCATTTGCGATAACGTTAGAAAATTCTTGAGTGGTTTTACTGATTCCTACGATGATCGCTTTTAATACTTTCAACAAGAGAGTGGTACTTCGAACGTTACGATAAAGAAAGATAGAAAGAGAGAAAGAGAGAGAGAGAGAGAGAAAGAAAAAGACAAAGATAGAAAAGGATGTTTCTAGACACAAACGTTCATTGCAGGATTTAATTACGTCGTTACGGGTAAGAGTAATCGTTGAAAGCAGCACTGTCACGGCTTTTAATCTGCGGACACCTTGGCAATTATTTCACGCGGTCATTTTCTTCTTATTCTTCTTCTTCTTCTTCTTCTTCTTCCTATCCTGGCTTTTGTCGCCGTTTCTTTTTTTCCCGCCTCTTTTCTCCCCACTCCTAGTCGCCGTACCCCTTCTCCTACTCATTCCCCCCCACTCTCTCTCGTTTTCTTCGATTTTTTTTTGTTCTTTTCTTTTAGCTTTGTTTTTAGTTTTTAGTTTCTTTTTTTTTATTATTATTATTATATTGTATTATAATATATATTTAAATTATTTATAATATTATAAATATATTTTTTTTATTTATATTATAATTATTATTGTTTTTTATTAAATTATATGCTGACCCAGCAGCATTATTCCTTTCACCTACTTGCACACATAGAACATACGTACACACATATATACACATATATACATATTGGTTGCTACTTCAAATCTCTTTGTTAATGGATATCAACTATCGATTCGATCTGATCGATAATATTGAATCGTAACGCGTTGTCATCAACGGCTGCCGATACTTATCAATGAGAAACGTTTAAATCGATATCTCTATATATATATATATATTTATTTTTAATTTTTTTTTTTTTTGAGGAGGTGAGTTACTTATCAAGTCTTTTATAATAGTAATAATATCGATATTTATCGGTTAAGTATATCGATAATTATAAATTTTGCATCGTAATAATACTAGTGAATGAAACTACTTATAAATGTATCTATGTTTCCCTCTGCTTAATCTTTTAATTATTTATTTTAATATTGTTACAAATTATTTCACGATAGAATAATATCAAGTATGAATAAAAATATCAAATAAGTATAAAAAAAAAAAAAAAAAAAAAAAAAAAAAACAACAACAACAAAAAATTCTCCATTTAACAACCTTGCTAACAAAAGACTAAAAAACATCGTGTATTTTATCCCCTCACCCCTTACCCCCAATTCATCCAACCATCCCTTTACTAACCCGTTACCAAAGATGTTCTCGAGGCAAAATTGAAAGAAAAGAAGAAAAAAACAACGAAGAAGCAGAACAAGTAGAAGAATTGGCAAGATAATGCAGAAATAAAAAAGAAAAATAGAAAAAAAAAGGAGGAAGGAAGGGAGCGAGGAGGGGGCGGGGAAAGGGAGAGGGAGGGGGGTAAAGGATATCGTTCGGATCGTTCACTTTCGTTCTGCTTCACGCACTCCCGCGTGAAATCACGAAGTGAAGGAGTTAAAAGAAGAAGGAAGAGGAGTAAATGGAAGGGAAAGGAGGGTAGAGGGAAAGGGAGAAGGAAAGAGGATGTTGAGAGGGATACGACCAAGAGAACTCGACCTCTACCTTGGTCACCATGCATCGTGGAATTCATTCGAAGAAGATTCTTTCTTTCTTTCTTTCTTTCTTTCTCTTTCTCTCTTTGACTAACCCGTTGCTCCTGTTTTGCATATTACACACCGTGATCCTTGAGATATTTGGTCGTTAGATTCACCAACACTTTCTCATTCTCTTTTTTAAAAGATCGATCGGTGTGTTGTTGTTGTTGTTGTTTCTGATTCGTTCCACATTCACATCATTCAACACACACACACATACATACACACTTTTGTTTCTTTAAAACGTAGGATGGTTCATCTTTGAACCCTTTTTCCTTTCCTCTTCTCTTTATTCCTCTTCTTCTTCTTATGTTAGTTCACTCTTTTTTTTAGTCTGGTGTTATATACCCAGTGGTCTGTTATTAAATGCATGATTTTAGTAAAGGTTTATCTCAATGTTATGAAACATAATATATTTTGATTTAGTTGTGTCATTATGGTTATTAATGGGGATATACTAATATTAAATATAATATTAGATATATGATTGAACTATATGATAATATAATATAATATTTGATATAATGTTAAACTATATAAATAAATATATGACAAATATAATATTAAACTATATGAATAATAAAATGCTAATAAATATTAATATTAATTATAATATTAGATATAAATATTATATAATATTAGAAATAATATTAAACTATATGAATAGCAAAATACTAATATATACTATAATACTATATTAATTATATTATTGGATGTAATATATTATATTTATTATATAATATTTGTATTTTTTGTATTTTTTTGCGACTGGCAGGATTCGAACCCACGATACCGCGGATATGAATCGGAGACTTTAACAACGTGCTACAGATCACTTATTTATCATATAATATAATATTAGATATATAATATATTATATAATATAATATAATATTAGATACAATGTTAAACTATATGAATACCAAAATACTAATAAATACTAATATTAATTATAAATTAAGATATAATATTATATTTATTATATTTATCATATAATATAATATTAGAGATAAAGTTTTAAATTATATAAATAAATATATAATAAATATAATATTAGATATAATATTAAACTATATGAATATAATAAATACTAATATTAAATATAATATTAATTTAATAATACCAATACAAAGTATGACTATAATATATTATCATATCTCATTAATATATTAACAAGAAAAATTCTTCTGTAAATAAATTCTTATAATTTTATCAATAAAATATAAAAATTGATCATATTGATAAATAAATTATTTTCAAAATTTCGCCAATAATTTTCTCACATTAGTATTCATTATTCACATTATATAATATCAATCATGAAATAATACTTCATAGAAACACGTTTGACTATAAAATAAAATATAATTATATATATAATATTATGTGTTATATAAAATGATGAAAATCATGTTAAGAAACGTATGATAAGTTTTCTTTTTTTTTTTTTATTATTAATCTTTAACTTTATCTATGAGTTATTAAAGTTATTGTTTAAAAAAGAGAAAAAAAATGTTCTTTGAATTCCAATCGTGATTTCTATAACCGATCGTTAAAATGAACCTATAGTTATATAACAAACTCTTTCTTTTAACTCTAAGTGAAAACTTCCGTCTGAGTTTAACCCAATGAACTGTAAAATAAGAATAAAGGGAGACACACAATGGATTCACGAAAGTTTCTATCTTAACTCCTCGAGCAATCGCATGGTTTAAACTTATATAATTTTATTTTTTTTTATTTTTATTATTATTTCTTCTTCTTCTTTTTCTTCTAAAAAAAACAACAAATCTTTACAATTTTATTTCATCCTTATAATAACTATAAGTATACAACATATTTACAGTGAGTTGAAATAAAAGTATTTTTACTGAGTATAGGTTTAAATAATTTTTTTTTTAAAATAATCATCTAATTTTGGAATTATAAAAATTGATATTAAATTGATCGTAAAAGGAACACTGAAAAAATAATAAAAATAAAACAAATAAAATAAAAATTGATTGTAAAAGGGTAACACTTAAAAAACAATAGAATAAATAAAAATAAATAATAAAAATAAATATACAGGTGTCACAGCATAATACAGGTATACACACACACACACACATTTCTTTCCAGAACTCTAATAATAAATAAAATAAAATAAAAAACATGTAGCATGACATGAGAAATACACACACGTTTCTTTTTCCACAACTCTAATAATAATAAATAAAATAAAATAAATAAAATAAAAACAATCATCGACGGTGGCAAGAAGCAGCACGAGGAGATGAGATTATGTTTCATGTAAATACCGATACATGAGATCAGTCACTCACCCGTGAGGAAACACCGAGTGCACCGACTGTCGGTGCCGAGTGCATCGTTCGATTCAATGCAAACGTCTGCATTAGTTGACCAACATGTCCAAGACGACTATACCTTCCTTCTCTTTACTCAAAGGGGTTTATGGGATGGGATAGGGTATGGGATGAGATGTTATGGGATGGGATGGGATAGGATAGGATGAATTCTGGTGCGTGATCGGTTCGATATATCGTGTTTTACCTGTAAACGTCGGATTCTTGGAAGACTTGCACATGAGCACTTGAGAAAATTTAACAGAATCAATGTTATAATCCGTTCAATATATATATATATGTATGTATTATGTGTATATAGGATGCATTGGTGACGAGTTGTTAAAGGTTTGTTAGAAAATATTGTGATTTAATATCATTCTAAATTATTTAATAAATTATAAGACAAGACATAAAATAATAATCATAATTAATAATGGAATACATAAATATAAAAAGTAAGGTTAGTTACGCCATATGTAAATCTGAAAAAAACCTGAAAAATAATTGAATTGTAATACAGTGCCATCTATTGAAAATATTATAATACCTAAAGACTCTACATAACGCTTAAATAATAAATCTTTTAATTAGTAATAAAAAATACAAAATAATAATCATAATTAATAATGGAATACATAAATATAAAAAGTAAGGTTAGTTACGCCATATGTAAATCTGAAAAAAACCTGAAAAATAATTGAATTGTAATACAGTGCCATCTATTGAAAATATTATAATACCTAAAGACTCTACATAACGCTTAAATAATAAATCTTTTAATTAGTAATAAAAAATACAAAATAATAATCATAATTAATAATGGAATACATAAATATAAAAAGTAAGGTTAGTTACGCCATATGTAAATCTGAAAAAAAACCTGAAAAATAATTGAATTGTAATACAGTGCCATCTATTGAAAATATTATAATACCTAAAGACTCTACATAACGTTTAAATAATAAATCTTTAAATAAGTAATAAAAAATACAAAATAATAACTATAAAACTATCCTGTGTACTAAATTGAAAAGAATCACACAAAATTAAACAAAATATTACATTGAGATCGGTTGAAAATTTTCTTTTAAATGTGTATTAAATATCAAATTGATCAAGCAAAGAATTGGTAGAGTGATTGTACTTGATGTCACGTGTATAATTATCATTATTATTATTATTATTATTATTATTATTATTATTATTATTATTATTATTATTATTATTATTATTATTATTATTATTATTATTATTATTATTATTGGATGTGTGTAGATGATTTTCTCTGTTTTTTTCTTTTTCTTTATCTTTCTGTGAAGGTGATCATTAACTACCAAGATCGTTATCCCTCGTGTCTCCTATTGGTATATAAAAAACATAATGTCTTCTTTTAAATAAGATAAAGAAAGGAAAAAACAATCAAGTTAAGATGGAATAACTTTCACTGGCATGTCATCGGTGTCATTGTTAAATACACCAATGTAAACGTGTTTACCTTGTCACACAAAAAATTCAATGATATAACTATATTTTATATACACCTGTGTATTGTTTTGTGTTAATTATTAGTAAAAACCCAATCACGTTTAGTCATACGATAGATAATATTTTGCAATTTTTAAATGATGTGGTAATTGATATAAATATAATCTTATAATTGGTTAACAAATTTTATAATGAAATGTACATTATTTATTCTTAGATAAAAAAAAGATTATATTGTTCATTTTTTAATGGACTAAAATCTTGTTTTATATTAAAATATATTATATGCTTTTATTTTTATTTTTTTTTTTTAATTATAATATTATTTAAAATTAGGTATACGTGAAGGTGTTGATAAGTTTAGTGTTATTCTAAAATATAATTTAAAAAAAAAAAAGATATTATATTTTTATATTAATAAAATAAAATAATATAAATTAAAATAACATAAAATAAATTAAAATAAAATAATATCAAATAAATTGAAATAAATTAAAATAAATTAAAATAATATAAATTAAAATAGAATAATATAAAATAAAATAAAATAAAATAAAATAAATTAAAATAATTTAAAATAATTTAAAATAATTTAAAATAAATTAAAATAAAATCAAAATAAAATAATATAAAATAAAATACAAATATAAATAAAATAAAATCAAATCAAATCAAATCAAATCAAATCAAATAAAATCAAATAAAATAAACTTAATTAAACTAAACTAAAATAAAATAAAATAAAATAAACTAAAATAAAATAAAATAAACTTAACTAAACTAAAATAAAATAAAATAAAATAAACCTAACTAAACTAAACTAAAATAAAATAAAATAAAGTCAAGTAAACTAGAATTGAAACTAGCACTGATGACTTTAATGAATCAGTTAAGAGTCCCATTAGTGAAGTACCCCTTTTATTTTTCTTTTACTTTTATTTTTTTTTTTTTTTTTTATATTTTCCCTTCTTCTCAGAGCGAAACTCCGGTGGTGGACGGTGATGCATTGCTCGAAACATCGGAAGGTACGAACGTTAATTCAACGATTTATCGCGCTGCCTGAGGCAAAACGAAAATTCATCTCTTATTCTATCTCTCTCTCTCTCTCTCTCTCTCTCTCTCTCTCTCTCTCTCTCTCTCTCTCTCTCTCTCTCTCTCTCAGATAAGTTGGGGTTCAGATTTTTCCTCTCTTTAGTGTTACATGGTCTGCTTGTTCGCTGATTTCACGGAAAGTAATTTAATTAGTTTGGTGAGATAGTGCTTCTTCGTCGTTCCGGGAGTCTAACCACGAAGAAAGAGAGAGAGAGAAACTGGAGAGAAAAAGAGAGAAAAAGAAAGAAAAGAAAAGAGTCTAGCAATTAGTTTCACTTCTCTTTTCTCCCCTTCTTCTTCTTCTTCTTCTTCTTCTTTTTCTTCTTTTTAGTCTTCTTCTTCTTCTTCTTCTTCTTCTTCTTCTTCTTCTTCTTCTTCTTCCTTTTTTTTTTGTCTTCTTCTATCTTGTGTGTGTTTTTTATTTTTTTTTTTCTATTTTATTTTTTTTTTTAATTTTATTTTATGTTTTTTTTTTCTTTACACAACTAGGCCAACACACGGGCGCCATCGGTGTGAAGAAGATTTCTGATGTGAGATAACACAGATGATCAATTCACTTCAAGGCCACGGAAATTATACAAGGATATATATATATATATATATATATTATCGTTTATTGGTGATGTATGTATTAGAATGAACAAAGAAATAGAAAAGATAAGAAAACAAAAAATAATATGAAAAATGATCACCAATACCATCAACAACAACAACAACTACCATCACCAATGACGATGAGAGTACTATCGTTCATAACCGTTCACGTGCAACTGATTATAGGAATGAAATTACACGGATTTCAATTACTTCATGGCGCGTGCGTAATTCCTTAGGATATTAGATTTGATCGAATAAATCTTTGATAGGATGGGGAAAATCATTCTACGAGAAAATACTAATCCCATAAGGAGTCTGTTTGATTTAAAGGAAATGTTTTTTTTCCCTTAAAAAAAAAAAAAAAAAAAAAAAACACGTTATTACATTTTTATTCCAAGTAACAAAGTATTATATAATTTCTTACGAAATTTGTCATGAATTTTTGTTTATTAATCAATGTTATAAATTATACTGATGAGTGTGATTTATGTTGTAATTATTGTTAAGTATTAATATGAGATTTTGTTTGTTTCTAACCCTCTAATTTTCAAAAGTATTAGTTTAAGGATTATTTTGAAATTTTGATATAACTTTGTATTTACGTACGAATATATTTTTATTACATTATTAATATGATTATTGTAATATATTTAAATTTAATATTATATAATTTATTAATTATAATATTATAATTGTAGATTATATATTTAAATATATTAATTAATTTAAAAAAAATCAAGAAAAAAATACAGGTCAATTCAGCGCCATCTGTTTTGACATAGATTTTGGTTAAGGCGCGAAACATTTGTACATAATCTAACCTTTATCTATACGAAACATCATATTTTATAACCAAAGTATAATTTATAATTGTATAAATGTGATTTTATATAACACGACAAATGATATTACAACAACAATATAATTATTATAATAATAATAATTAAATATTTCAACAGAGATATTTTCTAAACTAAAAAACACGATGACTAGGATGAAAAAGTTTAACAAAAAAAAAACAAAAAATCTATAATTTAAAACCCGAGATGTTTATGTCAGATTAACACGTTTTACAATATATATATATATATATATATATATGCAACAACATATTGTTAGATGCAAATCTTTCTTCTTTTGATTAAGTTAACCGACGCGTGTCATGCGTTTAAACTGACTAAAACGATCCCGTTATTTTTCTCGACAATGAATTTAAGTCTACTAACAATAATTAACGAGTGCAATCAAACGGCCATTAGATAAATATAAATAATAATAATAAAAAACGCGTGATTTTAGATTAGCCAAACTAAACAAGATGACGCAATGTAATTCGCGTTGAATGTATGCGTAAAATGATGCAAGTCACGTGAACGTATATGATATGCCAACAAAGTGGATTAGGAAATTACACGTTGGATATGAAATAAACCGATTTGTACGAAATATATTATAATATTACACCGACGTTCTCAAAATAATAATAATAATTAAAAAAAAGGATTTAGTTATTAACAAAACAAAAAAACAATTTTCTGTAAACTTATGTCACGCGAAAAATATATGTAATATTCGTTAAAACAACTATTACATTAAATATTTCTTAATAAATATATATTACTTATTAATAAATTAATTAAACGCGTTAATGTGGCTCATGTGAGTCAAAATATGACGTTATCGTATAAATAAAAGCTAGGTTATGTTCAAAATGTTTCGCACACTTACCGAAATCTATGGCCCAACAGATGGCTCTAAACTTACCTGTATCTTTTTCTTTTAATTAATTGATTAATTAACCTTAGCAAACCAAACAATATAAACCCCAATAAGTAACAAAATTCAACAGATAAGTGTCAAGAAATCAACGATTCAACAACCAAAAAATCAAAAGGAGAAGAAGAAGAAGAAGAATCGAAGAGAAGAGAAGAGAAGACTTATAGGAATACCTAAGAACTAAGGGTTTAACTAAATTAAACTAAACAAACCATAGAGTAAAGAACCCCCCTTTCCCCATAGAAAACGATAAGAAGGATGAGATCAAGCGCGGGTGTAAGAACGTAACAATGCCGGTAGTCGTTTGCGGTGTCGCGGCCAACCGAACGATGCTTTTGCTGTTGCTGTTGCTGATGCTGTTGCTGCTGGTAATGGAAAGGATTCTGTTTCCTGTCGTGGCAACAGATCGCGCATACTAAACTCCATCGAAGGGAAGAGAAGGGAAGGGGGTGGGGGTGGGGGCTACCGTTAGCACCGGCTGAGTCCTCGGTCTTACTTAGAGACGTATAAACAGACCTCTACTTCTTCTTCTTCTTCTTTTTTTTCTTTTTCTACCTTGGTAGGAGTCTTTCTATCTATCTATCTCTTTTTCTTTCATTCCTTTTTTCCCCCCCTCTTGTTCACTGCATCTTCTTCTTCTACTTCTTCTTCTGAGGCTGCTGTTACTGCTACTGGCTACTACTGGTGGTTCTTCATCAACTGTTTTCTTCTGTTACTTCTTCTTCTTCTTCTTCTTCTTCTTCTTCTTCTTCTTCTTCTTCTTCAGTAGTAGTTAAACTTCTTCACATGCTTTCATACGCAAAGTCGTGAACCTAATGCCACGCGTACCATGTAAGGAATCCACACACACGACCCTTTATTCACCTTACTCCTTCTTCTTCACCATCTTTCACATTCTTTCTTTTACTTTTATCCTTAGACTCATCGTTGTCCGTTGTCTCTTTTAAGTTTTCGATACAAGTACCGTGATTCTCTTCTTAGGGTTTTTCATAGTAAAATCGTAACGAGCGAGTAGTCCAAGTATCAACCGTTTAACCCCCACCCGCCCCCACTAATTGCCGCTGTAACGGCAAATCCATCTACGAGAAAAGGGAGGAGAGAGAGAGAGAGAGAGAAAGAGAGATATGTGTGTGTGTGTGTATGTTGTGTACACGAGCTTCTTAAGATATTATCAGGCGAGTAAAACGACGACTTGATGGTGGTGTTTGCGGTGTTGTGTGTTAGATATTCCAAGACGATGAGGAGATCGCTTTTCCGGTGATAACAACACAAGCCATGTTTTTATTCGTTCCATCGTTAACTATTCTTTTACTTATGTTAATTATATTTATATACTCATTATATATACGAGAATAAAATGAAAAATACGATTCAAGATTTTCCTCGAAATAATATTTATTAGATGTATATTTAATTTGAATCAAATTAATTCGCCATATTGTAATAATCGGCCATATTAAATATGGCTACCACCGATACGCATCTATCCATATTTAGAAATTCGTACGAAAGGTTTGAAGAATATTTGTTAGTAATGGCACCCCATAAATATTAACGTTTAAATAAAAAATGGATCTACGATTGAACATTTTCTTTAAAGTATGTCTACATATTTATATTTATTTAATTCGAATCGAATTAGTTCGCCATATTGAAAGAATCAGCCATTTTAAAAATGGCTACCATCTACGTGCATATTTCCCAATCTTTCGAGATTCCTACGAAAGGTTTGTAAGATCTTAGAATATTTATTAGTAATGTCAATTCCGTATACGTTTACAAAAAAAAAGAAATAAATCTACGATCGAAAGATTTTCACAAAGTATTTCTACATAATATTTATTTGAAATCTGCATAGTTCGGCATTTTGAAATGAATAATTTAAAAATGATCATGTGGCTAGACTCCAAACGACGATGTATCTTTCTTCAATAATTCCTAGGGAAAAGGTTTGAAGTATTATTGAAGAATAGTAATCGTTCGTAAGGACACCCCGTACTCATTGACATTTAAACTTTCGAAATTGAACGGAGTTGTATAGCACAGAGAGAACGCGCCGGTGAGATGCAGCCACGGATGATGGTAAAATACCATCGGGTAGGATACGGCTAACATTTAAATGCCAGTGTTGCCCGGTAAGACGCATTGCCATAGAGTAGTGCACTCGTGATGCACCTGAAGACGACTCTAATATGTTCCTGTCTCTTTCTCTCTTTCTCTTCATGTTTTTTTTTAGTCTCTTTTCAGTGTTTCTGTAAACGGGATTTTATTCAACCGATTGGCCCATTGACAAACGTTCGAAAGTTTCGAAAGTAAGGATTAACACGAGTTGCAGTTTTTTTCTATCATTTCAAATCACGTTGGAATTTCTTATAAATATTTATAAACAAAAGATATATGTATATACTTAATTTGAATTGAATTAGTTCGCCATTTTGAAATAATCAGCCATTTTAAAATATGGCTATTACCGATACACATCTTTTCTATTTGTAGTCATTCCATTTGTATATTTATATAAATATTTAATAATTATATAATAATAAACATTTCTAAATATATATATATATTTAATTAGAATCGAATTAATTCGCCATATTGAAACAATCGGCCATGTTAAAAATGGCTACCACTGATACGCATCTTTCCATATTTAGAAATATATATATATATATATATATATATATATATTTATTATATTATAGTATATTTATAGTCTTTGACTATATATACAGTCGTGAGAGGATTTATTTAGAATTTACATGGAAATCCATCTAATCTGTTATACAGGAACCCGTATAATACAAACCACCGATAGATAAATCGAACTAAGGCGCGGGAGTGGTCGAAGTAGTAGAACACGAGACAAAGATAATAGAAAAAGAGAAAGAAGAGAACATTCAACCTTATCCAACGAACAATGGAAGTCTCCTAACTATAATCGGAAGTAAGTCTCGTTAGCGTAACGTGTAACTGTACAACGCCGACTAACTAATTTCCTATTGCTTGCTGTATTATCTTAAACGGTTCCGAACCTTAAACCCTAACAAGTTCGACTACTAAACTAAAATTTAGGTGAAATAAAATGTCGTGATTCTTTTTATAAATAAACATTTACAAAGTAAATTTTACAACAAACGTAATGTAATGTGCAATGTTAAAGTAAAGTTTTGATACAATAAACGTACGAAATTTGACATTCCGAACCCTAAACCCTAACAAGTTCAATTACTAAACTAGGGTGAAGCAAAATTTGGTTATTCTTTTTTTTAAATTAACATTTCAAATTACAATTTACTATGCAGTTTCAAAATCAAATTTGGATAAAATAAATATACGAAATTTTAGGTTCAACTTTAATAATTTAAAAGATAAATTATTAGATAAAACTGTAATTAAATTTTTGCAGGTAATTAACAATTCAAAGAATATTAAAATGATGAAACTTTGTTTCAGCTATGATTTAGAGTTATTGAATCACTCTGTATATATATATATATATAATATAAATAACATTTATCCTTTTTTTCTAATTAATTAACTAAACAAAGTTGAACAAAAATAATATTAAATAAAATAATTATCTATAGTAATAATGTGTAAAAGGTAATTACACTTTCGTATCTCTACATTTGTTACTTTTTTTCTACATTTCTTGTTAACATATATATATATATATATACACTAAGTGCACACATATATATATATATATATATATGCATTTCCGCGTTCACGCCACAGCAACGTCGTTGGGTCTAAGGTCGAATATTCGATAGGCGAAGAGAAGACCTGCATTAACGGTACACCACGTGCCTCCTCGAGGTTTTGACAATCCACGTCTCGTCGTGGGTAATCGCGCCTGCAGCAGTTGCATACCGCACGCTCCTTGCGACCATGCACGACCAACATGAAGAAAAAGATAGAAAATCATAGAAAAAGATAGAAAAAGATGAAGAAGAGGGGAAAAGAGAAGAAAACAAAACAAAAAAACAAAAATCAAATAGAGAAGAAAGAAAATGTGTATGTTCACATAGAAATATATTCAAGTACATGAAAGATAGAAGAAGATGAAGATAAAGATGAAGAAGATGAAGATGAAGATGAAGATGAAAAGAGAAAAAAAATAGAATAAAAAAAAAATATAAAAAAAGAAGAAGGAAAGTGTGTATGTTCATATTGAAGTATATGCAAGTATAAGAAAGTTATATGTGTGTGTGTGAGTATTAGTGTTGTATTGGTAAGTGGAATCGGCATGTATCGAAGGACCTGAACGAAAGGCGTGCTTCGAGAATTCAAATAAATCGCTAATCGTGGGTATTTATCCTTTCGTACCTGTGACGTACCGGTGTGCTAAGTATGCGTTAAACCGCTTCTTCTCTTTAACCATCTTTTATTTGATTTTATTTTCTTTTTTCTTTTTTTTCTTTTTTTTTGTTGCTTTCTGTTTCTCTTTCAAGTCTTCATTTAACCAAGCCTTCCTTTTCTATTCCTTTTTTTTTTTTTTTAACGATCCGAAAATTATATGTACTTGTTATCCTTGTTCTCAACAACGTTCGCAAGTTTGGAATACCAAATTTATACCGTTAGGGTTAATGATGTAATTAATTTCAAATTGTATATGTATATAAATATAAATTAAAAATATTATACAGTACATGTTTGTTTATTTATTTTTTTTTTTTTTTTTATTATACGGATAAAAGTATTAAATTGAAATAAAATTTGATATATTATATTTAATTGTAATTAATATTAAGTAATATATTATTATTTTATTTTATAACAAATATATATATATATATATATTTTATATGTTAATCATAAAATTATGATATATATCATTATTAATGATATGATATGATTATGACATATATATTATCATTATTAATTTTCAATATATAAATATAATATAATATCAAATATATTAAATCATATCTTCTTACATCACATTCGAACATCTTTTATTTATTTGTTAAAAAATATAAAATAAAATATGTTAGTAAAAATTTATAGGGGAACTTTATCTCCTCACAAAAAAAAAAAGACAAAACTATCTTACGAGATAAATCATTAGACAATAGTTATTTTGTTTCTGACACTATAAATCATTTCTTACTCGTAATAAGTCGTAAAATATGATCAAGAAAGAAATCTCATATTTTTCTTACTATACCAACACGAAAATCTCTTACATCAGACTCGAATATATATATATATATGTGTGTGTGTGTGTGTGTCTGTGAGTGTGATTTTATTTTTTTTTTAATTCATATCTACCGAAAATAATTTTTAATCGTAACTTTCTCGTACACCAACCCTATTCTTAAGTTTCTTATATAATTATAATGCAATAAAGTGCAAATTGCAGAATACAACCAAAAAAAAAAACAAAAAAAACCAAAATAATTATAAAAGAAAATGTAAAAGAAGAAGAACGTTGAGAATATAAGAAGAAGATGATTGTTACTTCGTTTGTAAATCTTTTCCTGTTGTCCCTTCTTTGTTCGTGAGTGGACTCGTTAAAATCCAGGATGGTTGTGCATCCGAAAGATATTTATGCAAATGACGGGTGTGCGATAATGAATACGCGAATTTGCAAGGGCCGACAGCCGTGCGTTCAACGACCACTCCTTCAAACTATTACTAAATGTATTACATGTATGTGTGAACACAAATGTACAAATGTATGAGTAAGTAACTAAGTGTACGATTGTACAAGTAAACGTACGAATGAATAAGTGTATGAATACTATATGAGTGAATGTACGAATGTACGAGTGTGAATAAGTGTATGAGTGTATGAGTGAGTATACGAGTGTACTTAAGAAAAGAATCAATTTAGACAATGTCAATAAATTACTCATCTTTTAGTTGCTGTCTAGGTGCTTGAAAACCAGGATCATCCTGACCACAATCATCCTACCGGTAGTCCTTTATGGTAACAAAACGTAGTCCACTTACGATACGGGACCAAAAGAAATTGAAGCTTTTCGAAAATAACAATTGTTCGTAAAATGTTTGGTGTAAAACGCGATGAGGAAAACGGGTGAATGGAGAAAACCCCATAACGTAGAAGTACACCGACTGTACAACAAACCGGACATCATTAACTTTGTAAAATCATGCCGATTAAGATGGGCAGGTCACGTGGCACTTATGGGGGTGGATCGAACGGTGCATAAAATACTGATCAGTATACCAACGGGAAAAGACCACTGGGTAGACCGAGACGTAGATGGGAGGACAATATTAGGGGGTGGATCTCAAAGAAATGGGCTACGAAGACCGCGAATGGACGGGGTCAAGCTCGGGGACGGGAACATTGGCGGGATTTGGTATTTGCAATGAACTTTCCAGTTCCTAATGCCAATTAATAATAATAATGTGTAAGTGAATAAGTGTATGAGTGTATGAGTGAGTGTACGAGTGTACAAATACAAGAGTGAGAGAGTGAGTGAGTGTATGAATGTATGAGTGAATGAGTGAGTGTGTGAGAGAAAGAAAGAGAAAGAAAAAGAGAGTTATGTAGAAAAGTTGAGAGGGTGGGGGAAAAATGAAAAAGGCACCGATGTCATGCGACCGACGTGACCTCTCATCGGTGACCCCGGACGAACCGGCCGACGACGACGACGACGACGACGACGAGGATGACGACAAGGACAACGAAGAAGAAGGGACTACGACTACGATGAGGAAGAAAGAAAAAGAGTAGAAAATAAATGTATGGGGCAGGAGGCTACGTTGAAGATACTACGTTCATGGTTAACCGTGAAAAGGTACGGTAGGTAGACAAACTTGATCGTATTCCTCACGTTCTATCTTTTTTATACAAAATAACAAATAAAAAATTGTAAAGGGAGAAGAAGATGATGATGAAACGATGAAAAGCATAAAGAAGAAAGAATAAGAAAACTAAAAAGAGGAAGATGTGATAAATGTATGTGTGAAAAGGATGAAAATGACGTAGTAGTAGTAGTAGTAGTAGTTGTGAAGGGATGACAATATATGTGGAGCATCGAATAATAAAAACGAAAGAGAAAAAAAACGTATGATGAACTAGACTAAGATATATGCATCATGGTTTACCTAGATTTTTATCTATAAGATAAAAATAAATTCTGTTAAAAAATAATAATACTAATCATTTTTATCTTTTTGGTAAAAATTATTATAGAATTTTTATTTATAAAATAAAAATAAATGCATCGTGTTACCTAGATTTTTATATAGGTGAAAAAATAAAATAAAAATAAAATAAAAATATAAAAATAAATTCTGACGAAAATAATAATACTAACCATCTATCCTATAATTAAAAAATATATAATAATCTGTGTGTGTGTGTGTGTGTGTTGTACAAATAAATAAAATAAATTTCTATCTCTCATAAAAAATAATTCAAATACATTTCAAATGTTATTACATTCATTCAAAATTATTTTCTAAGTATATTGATTTTTTGTTATAAGTGTAGTGCAGTAAAAGTAAAATATGTTCGATGATTAGTTGTATTAGAAAAAAATGAAATAAAATTAAATAATAATCTCATGATGTTAAATACTAGCAATTGCGAAATGGTTTTCTAGACGTCGGGATAACCCTAACGATCGGAATTTGTCCGTTCGGACAGGTACACGAGGTACAAACTAGGAGAGTAATCAGGAAGTTATGGAAGCTGACGAAGGGGACTACTACTACTACTACTACTACTACTACTACTACTAACCAACCAAGTCGTGCGCGGAATGGTCAAACGGGAAGATAAACTCGTCGACGTTCCCCTTCTAAAAAGAGAGAAAGAGATAAAGAAAGAATATTTTCTACTCTTCCTTCTTTTCTCTTGTCACCGGCTTTCCAACGATACCAGAAAAAAAAAGAAACAGAAAAAAAAACAACAATTTCAACTTTTTTTTTATCATTCCATATTCGTCGATGATTTTTAAACCGGACGGGACACTGTCCTAACTTTCGATCATGGTTTGTATTTGTTTTTTTTTTTTGTATTCAGGATGATCATTTTATAATAAATAAAATAAGAATTGTTATTTTCGATCAAAATTGTTCAAATAATTTATGAAGATTTGTTAAAGAAAAGATATAAGTTAAATACTTGTGTGTTACTATAATAATATATATATATATATATATATATATATATAATTAACCTACTTATGTGTGACTATAACAAAATTCAACATAATTTGTTATATCTGAAATTTCTAATTAAAATTAAAATAAAAAATAATAATAATAATAAACAAAAGAAGAAAGATAATCAAATTAATTAAATCACTCAATAAATATCAAAACCAATTAACCCATTAAACTATTTTTATAACCTCGAGATTATATCAACGATCATAAACTAACTGATAAAAAAAAAAAAAAAAAGATGTCAAGTATAATGTTATATTAAAAAATATTAATGAGGTCAATTGTGATATTACACAAGTTAGATAAAAATTCGTGTGAAAGATTTCATTGATTTCAAATCTTATCTTCAAACTAAAATTGATGGTTGAGTTTAGACCCAAGTGCTTGTCAGATTGTTGCCGCCTGCCATTCAGACAAATTCCGGCCATTAAACTTCGAATGTTCGTACGGTTCACGAGGTTCATAGTTTTTTTTTATTTCTTTTTATTTCTCACAACTAACAGAACCCCACCCCACCCTATTCCCTCCCACCTATCTCTCTCTCTTTCTCTCTCGTTATTTCTATCTTTTCAAAGGTCTACGATCAACGTTGAAGAATATGATGTTCGACCGTGGATTGACCCTTACGGTACCGCCAACAACGTCAATGGTTTAATTACGATAGTCATTGCTTCTTCTTCTTCTTCTTCTTCTATCGGAATTCTTTTAATGAAAGAAAAATCCCACCCCTTTTTCTCCTTCTTCTTTTTTTTATTTTTTTATTTTTAAGTTTAAGGATCAATGAAAGGCGGTAGCAGATGGATCCTTTTCTCTACTTAGGCTACGTTAGGTTAGGTTAACATTAACGTTTTATACAGTAAACATTTTTCTGACATTAAAATTATACCTTATTGTGTTAAATATTAACTCAACATGCATTCTACTAACCTTAAATGAGGTTTAATCTTGTATTTTTTTTAAAATAAACTAGTGAACTAATTGAACTTTGTTTAACACGTTGCAACACACTTTTAATTTAACGATCGTGTTTAGAAATACAAAGATCGGATTTGCAGCAACGTGTTAAACAATAAAAAAAGAATAAATGTGTGAATTTTAAAATAGAAAACAAGATTATTAAATAAAAAAAGTTACTTATAAGTAAGATAAATGAAAATTGATTGAAACGAATCGTTAGACGTGGACAAGATGCCAAGAGAATCTTCTTCCTCTTGATTCTTTTCGCAAACGTAGGCGGCTCTAAGAAAAGGTACGCAGATCTCCGATGAGAAAATGACCCCGACTAGGTACCCATACATACATATATATATATATATACATATGTGAGCAAGTAAACTATATAAACGTTTAGTCGTACATATACAAGTGTTAGTTTTCAACATTACTAACCAATACTAGTAATATTTGTTAATACATACAAACCTAACTACATATACATACATACATGGACATATATAACGTGCCTCATGTGGCATGTACATGACACACACATAATATGTGAGCAAGTAAACTATATAAACGTTTAGTCGTACGTATACAAGTGTTAGTTTTCAACGTTACTAACCAATACTAGTAATATTTGTTAATATATAGAAATCTAACTACATATACATACATACATGCATATATATAACATGTGGCATGTACATGACACACACATAATATGTTTTGGTAATGATAGTATTGTTTATGTGTAAGTAAACTACATAAACGTTTAGTCGTGCATATATAAATGTTAGTTTTCAACGTTACTAACCAATACTACTAATATTTGTTAATGCATAGGAACTTAATTATATATACATACATATATATATGTGTGTAACGTGTCTCGTGTGTTATGTACATGACACAAAGTATATGTATATGTGTTAGTAATGGTAGTATGGTAACGCGTGTGGCGTAGGTGATAGTAAATGTCCAGTTGTGATGGTGGGAGTACCGCAAAGGGTCAATCCACGAGTCCCCAGCGTTTATATTGTGAAGGTAGAACTCGTAGAAGAAGCTTCTCCGGGTTCACAGTCTCCCTGGCAATGTTCGAACACTTAATGGCCGGAATTTGTCTGCCACGGCAGGTACATACGACCGATAGTCTTTTTCTTGTGCTCTTCTTGCACGAACACAAACTGAATCCAACTACTCTGCACGATTTTAAGAGAGAAAGAAAGAAATGGGGAGAAAAGGGGTGAGGGGTGGGGTGGGGTGGGGGTTGAGTAAGTAAAAAAGGAACACAGATTAATGAATGTAATGTTGGTTGTTTCTTTTTTTCTTTTTTTTTTTCAATTTTGTATGGTAAATATATGATTTATTTGGACAACATAAAGTACGACATAAGATCGTTTCACGTGATGATGAGCTAAAACAAAATGGAAAAAGGAGGAGACAAGAGAATGATGAAGGTGGAATGATGAAGGGGAATGGCGGGAGGGAGGAGGAGGAGGAGGAAACACTGAGCTCGATCGAGCATTTTTCACGAGCCATTAACTCCCGAAGTAACGGCCCGCTCACCTTAACGAGATAATGACTTTACACTGTCGCTTTGTCGATGCGACCAAAGAGTAGATAAAAAAAAAAAAAAAAAAAAATAATAGAAATAAAAAGAACTAGATAAAGAAAGGGGAAATTGAAAATGTCGAACAAGGAAATAACATTATGATATATTCTGTACGAAATTGTAAATCTAGGAATTAAAATTTGTAACTGTTGACATAAATGTAAATTAATAAAGAAAAAGAAAAATATATGTAAATTAACAAATAAAACAATGTAATAATAAAATGTAAAATATGTTCGATAAAAATGATGAGTACGTTGACCCGCGTTTCCTGTATTTTTTTTTCTTTTTTTTTTTTTTTTATTTGGAAGTAAACGACCTTGCGTAACACGTGCTACGTGCCAAGGCCAATGTCATCGTAAAATATTATAATTTTCGTGTAAGGTGATCCACTTTTGTTGTAAACGAAAAAGAAGAAGAAGAAGAAGAAGAAGAAGTTGAAGAAGAAGAAAGGAAGAAAAAGAGAGAAAGAAAAAAAGAAATATAAAAAACGTATGATTGGTCGAGAATGACTCAATGAAAAATTTTCCTTACCGATAAGGTCCTTCGATAAATTTTTTTCTTTTCCTTTTCTATACTCGTCCTGTCGCTTCTGAAACATACATGGAGATATTGATCAATTCAGTGATAAATTTATTAATCAAATTATTCATTTATTTATATTCTATTTTATTGATAATAATTAAATATGAAATTTATAATAAATATAATAATTATTTATAATAAATGGTATTCCAAAGAAAACAAATTGTACAATACACACATATATAATATAAAAATTATAATATTAATTTATATTAATTTATATTAATATAAATCACAAAAATACATTATATTTAAATAAAAATCCATAGTCATAAATATCCCATAAATATAATTCCATATAATAAAATCAATTACCTTATATAATTCCTAACAATATAAAATCATTATTATAATAAAATTCAATTTCATCTTCTTATATGCAATGAAATAAAACAAATACGTAAGCCGATTAAAATGTTACTTTTCAAACGTGCCTATTCGATCATTCAAAAATCAATCGAAATCATTCGAATAACACCATTCACGTATTACACATATATATATATATATTAAAGGTGTATCGATCGGTTCGTTCACGAGGTTCCTTTCGTAGATTAAGTTACGAGATAAGTGCTTGTTATCCCCCCTTTTTCCTTTACCATCAGCCATCTCTCTCACAAACGAGACGTTATATTAACTCGGAGAAACGTGCATTTCGATTTCCTTTGAATCTACACTGAGAGGCTTCGTGGAATCTGGATCGAGTATGTTCGATTCTCCTTATCCATACCTTATACATACATATATACATATATATATATATATATATACTCTCAAGTGTGTATATGTAGAGAGAAACAGAAACAGAGAAACATAGAAAACATTGAAAGATATGCATGAAACACACTCGTGTACATGAACACATGTATGAAACACATTCGTGTACATGAAATCATGTATGAAACACACTCGTGATATGAAAACATGTATGAAACACACTTGTGTATATGAAAACATGTATGATACATACTGGTGTACATGATCTCATGCATGCATGAACATACTCTGTGTACATGGACACATGTGTGAAACACACTTGTGTATATGAAAACATGTATGAAACACACTGGTGTACATGATCTCATGCATGAACATAATCTATGTACATGACACATGCATGAACCACATTCGTGTACAGGAACACATGCATGAAACACACTCGTGTACATGAACAAATGCATGAAACATACTCATGTACATGAACACATGCATGAACCACATTCGTGTACATGAACAAATGTGTGTATTAAACACAAATCAGAGAAGGTAAAAGAAGACAGACAGACAAAGAGAAACACACAAGTTTGAACGTCTTGTAGATGTCGATACGGTTTCAGTTACCTAATCGCGTTAGTGTTATTCCACCATTGGTATTGTCTCCTTCTATCTATCTATCTCTCTCACAGACTACTCTAACACTCAGAACTAAGCGTTTACTTATTCACTAACTCACTCACTCACTAACTCACTTTCCCCTACTCTTACTTAGTTCCGAGTTTAACGACGCGTGAACGCAAACTTTACTCGTTCCATTACATTTTCTTACTAGGATAATCTACCACATTGATTCTAACACATACATATGTATATATGAAAGAAAAGTATAGGGGTAATATATATATATATATATACAAAAATGAAAGAATTAAAACAAAAATCTTGACAATTGAACATTATTCTTTTAAGTCGATAAAAAAAATTAAAACAAAATTTAAATAAAATTCTAAAAGTACGATAAATCGGTGACATGGTATAATCTATGATAAGAGATAAAAAAAACAAGTTCAAAGTTCAAAGTCAACGTAGACAATAAAAGTCTGACCACCACTTTCGTATGGTGGACAAGATAAACAAACAAACAAAAAGAAAGAAATAAAGAGAAAGCAAAAGAGTGGGTGGAAAGTAGGGAGTGGGGGGGGGGTGGTGTGTGTTAAGAAAGAGAAGGGGTTGTTACACACGTGTTCATACGATTTAAATACTTGATCGCAATTCGTTCGAGTATTTAAACGCACGTTTCACGTATTTCTATCGCTATTTAACATTCGATTCGGTCTTTTACTCTTCTTCTTCTTCTTCTTCTTCTTCTCCTTCTAACACCATGAAATATATTCAAGTGTACGTGTATATATGTGTATGTGATAAAAATAAAAAAATAAAAAGGAACAGAATTTGCTTACGTGTTGAAAATTGCATAGGTCGTCGAAGTTCTCTGGAACTTGGAATTTTCCAAAGAAAAATAAAAAAGGACTATGGGGAGGGGAAGGATGAGGGAGGGAGGGAGGTAGGGAGAGAGGGAGAGAGAGAGAGAGGGGGGAGGGGAAAGGTTGAACTCGTCTTGAATTTAATGACTGTCCCCTGTCATTCCGTTCGTTACTTTACTACGTCTCGAGATTTGTAGATATTTTCTATGTACGTGTATTGTAAGTATATATATATATATATATATATAGTTAAGTATAGTATGTAAGAACGTAGGTTGCTTATAACTATATATATATAAATATATGTGTGTGTGTGTGTGTGTGTGTGTGTGTGTGAAGGTGCACACGGTGAGAGTTCGTAAAAGCGAAAGTAGGAAAGGATTATCGTCCGAGGGTGAATTTTATGACCGAAGAAGGTGGGAAAAATTGAAAGTACTCGAAGAGAACCCGAACTCAAGGACGAATTTTAAACGACGTTGGGTGCTGGGTCTTGTGTTATAATACTTGTCTATTTTTTATTTTTATTTTTTTATTTTTATAATGTAATATTTATATCCTTCTATATTCTAATAAAAAGAAATAATTATTTGCTATAGTAAGTGTCTGTTTTTTTTTTATTGGATTAGTTCGTTGAAGTTATGAACAATTAAACCTCGTAAATCACTTTTTTTTTGGTTTCATGTTTAATTAGAATGATTGATAATTAATTGAACGTAACACAAGTTTAATGAACATAAAATATGAACGTAATATGACCTATTATTATTATTATTATTATTATTAATTTATTATTATTATTATTATCGTAATAAAAAATAGTCATAAGAAAAAGTACAACATTGAACTCAATTATATTAGTAATATAATTGAATATAGTGTAGATAATTAATCACTTATTAAACGTAATATTAATTAGGTATAATATTACAACATAATTATTACAAAAAAATACACACACACACACACAAATACAAAAAAAAGTATTTTAATAATTTACACAAATTATGAACACCAAGAACGAGTTGTACAAATGCACAAAAAAATATAAAAAAAAATTTCTGCTATAAATAAAATAATAATAATAATAATAATAAATTTTATTTTTTCAATTAAACAATTATTAAACATTCAAACGAGTTAAATAATTTTACAAATATTATAGTTACGATAATACAAATGTATATTTTTAATGATGTTAGATGATTACCCTTGCCTATCACGAAATTGAACTAGGCATCCTCTCCCCTCTCTGCTCTCCAATTTCCCCCTCTACTACGTTTCTTATCCCTCAAGATTACACTCGTACTGGTTCGCGGTAATAAATATGCTGATTAAGCGGCGAACGTATAGTCGGTTAATTTGCAGTATATCAGCATCCAACGGTGAACGGTAATTGGCCGTGAGGCATTATTGCAAACTATAATCCATAAGGTTTGCTCTCAATAAGGACCCATAGTTGCTTCGCAAATTAGAAATAATCGAAAATCTATATACATGTGTGTATGTGTGTGTGTGTGTGTATGTAATACTATTTTAATCATTGAACAAAAATTCTTTACAGGATATTACGATATGTAAGATAGAACAACAACAACAAATAAAAAGGAAAATTGTAATTTAAATGATTATTCAGATCCAAAAAAAAGTATTTAATCTAAAATAAATTGAAATTATTCATTATTAATCAATAAAACGTTAAAACAATCTTAATTATATTAATTACATTAATAATGTATAGTACTGTATTAGATTTACCTCAATTAATTGTTAATTAAACGAAATATTGAAAGGGAAGATTCAAAGTACGCGCGCAAATGGTGTACTCCTGTGGAGACCTCTTTCGGTCAGCATGTTCACTACCACCTTCTTCGGGTATTCCCCTGTGTGCGAAATGCGGTTTTACACGTGCAAATTATTTAAACAATAATACGTTTAATGTTCTTTTTATGTAAGATTCCTTGTATCATTTATTTTACATCCACATCATCAACTTAACACGAACGAAACGTGAATTGTGGTTTAAAAACACCAAGTATATGATCGAAGTACTGTCATTCTCGAAATTCACCTTCAGACTGACAGGTTGTCTTCTATGAAAATTCTTATATTAAATATTGTTTATATTAATAGAATTAATTAATTATTTTTACGCGCATGCGCAACTATGACTACGAGAATCAAATTTTACTGTAATGTAAGTAGAATGTATTAGAGTGTTCAAATAATTTGTTAAATAAATCAAATAATTGTTGATGCACCTGTGCAATGATGACTTAAGGTAAAATTTTCACAGCATACATACACACACACACACACACATATATATATATATTTTTTTTCTGTTTCATTTTCATTTCTTTTCTATAAGATGGCCGGTGATCGGGACCGCTAATTGCAGCGTCCCTTCAAGCAATCATTTTCATAATCCGCACTCGTAATTGGCCTGTCACACTTTTAACGGCACTAAATTCCGTGCCCTAACACTTCTATACACTATTCGTTTCACTCGTATAATTGCACATTTACAGGTGTCGTTGTAATAACCTTCGAACGTAGTCCTTTCGATTCTCCCTCCTCCAATCTCATCTTTTTATTAACCCCCCCCCCTCCTCCGATCTTAACCCACCCTCTACACATCTCGTAAATTTTACTTTTTTTTTTTTTAAACATTTTCTATCTAGTTAACTTTAGGAAAAAAAAACCATTGTTAATAACATTTATGATGGTGTGATTCTTCTTGGTATATTACCACTACTATTACATTATTATACATATCCTATCATTAAACGAAGTTTCTATAGAATATTTTTCTACTTAGTTCAAATGGGATCTATTAACACACATACACATTGATCTACTTTTAATAAATACTAATGTTAGAAAATAATTGTACGTTTCTTGTAAAACGTAAATCATTAAAAACATGCTACAACATATCGTGATTACGTATAGTACAAGTTATGTGGAATAGATTATGAATAGATTAGAATCAAATACTATTGGACAATTATTGGTTAAATATGAACAATTATATAAAAATATAAAATATACAGGTAATAAATTGTAATATTATTTATAATCAATCGATCGATCGATCATTTGGAATTTACTTTATCGACAAAAATTAAAATTCTAATCAATTAAACAAAACATTAGTCAAAATAAATTCCATACAAAAATGTGTTAACATTATCGAATATTTCTAACTTGGTTTTAATGTAAAAAAATAAATAAAAAGAATCAAAATTATATTGGGATCTCTGGCAGGGCTGTGACGTAGCAATTCGACCTATCTACTCTAATTTTGAATTTAGCCACCAGATAGCGTATTCAATTGTTAGAGATCCCACGTGACGTAGCAATTCGACCTATCTACTCTAATTTTGAATTTAGCCACCAGTTAGCGTATTCAAGTCTAGAGATCGCACGTGACGTAGCAATTCGACCAATTTACTCTAATTTTGAATTTAGCCACCAGATAGCGCATTCAAGTGCTAAAGATTCCAATATATGTGCGCCATTTGAAAATAGGCCATATTGTAAGAACGAAAAAAAAAAACATGGCTTCCTATTCTTTCGATAAATCGACTACATTTGCATACAAGTATTGTATTTTTATAAATAAAAAATGATAGAACGTTTCTAATGTTCCAAACGAAAAAAGAAATCAATGAAAATTCTCCCAAAAAGAAATATTCAAGTACAGATAATAATTAAGCAAAGATTGAAAAATATAATTGAGTATAATTGAGATAGATAGAATGTTAAAAATAGAAAAGAAAGGAAAACGAATTACCGTAAGAATTTGGTTGTATGTTTTAATAACATTATCAAACGCGTTATTAAGGTTTTGCTAGACGTCGTCGGTGGTAAGCCAAGTATGGTTGACGAGCGAAAGGAGTCGTATTTCGACGGTTTCACGAGTAAGAGTACTTTCATAATCGGGTTTACTCGACTCGTGCTCGCACAGATGTTCTAATGCAGCTACGGGATAGATAGAACCGTCGTTTTCTCTTTCTATTTATCTCCGCTATCCTTTCGAAGCAGCGAATGCACTGATACAACAACAACAACAACGACGACGACGACGACGACGACGACGACGATGAAGGAGAAGGAAGAGGAGGAGGTTGAGGGAACGTTTTCTCAACATGTTAACTTTCAAACGAGCTCCGCGATTTGTTTCAATGAATCAACAATAAAACTTTTACAATATTTTTCATCTTAAACGTTTATCATATTATATATTTTCTATAATAGCATAATGGAGAGAAAAGGAAGCCATGTTTGTTATTTTTTTTTTTTCGTTTCTACAATATGGCCTACTTTAAAATGGCGATACACTACGATGTTTATTTTTATTCGAGAATATTAAAAAGGTATTCTTTTTTTTTTTTTTATTGATAGAAAAATATTGATAAATATGCATTATTTAGAAATTAATAATCGATGTTTGTTTAATAAAAAAAAAAAAAAGAATAAATTGAAATAAAGATATTTTTATGTTTTAATATAACGATCTTAAAATGGCGATAGTACTGCGATATCAAATTCTATTTAATTAACAAAATATTTATCAACGAACAACGAGTTAATTATTAAAAATAAAATAATTATTTAATAATTCAATGACCAACAAGAAAAATGTGCTAAACCATCAAATATTATCTACAAATATTATCTAATAATATAGGTTATGAAATAATACAAAAAAATACTCTAAATAATTACCTAAGAATATAACAAACAAAAAAATAAACTAGTAAAGAGTGAAAAATAAATAAACAAATAAATAATCAAATAAATAAATAAATAGAAAAAAAAATAAGAAGAATCTAGTAAGTAGATATGTGTAAGTAAGTACTTATTTCCATTTGCGGCAAACTTCTTCCTGCACTTACATTAGATACGATGCAAGTAGAATTAAATGGAGAAAGAGAAGGAAGAAGAGATCGAATATACTTACATAGTAAATACGAATATAAGTATAAGTATAAGTTAAAGTATGAATAAGAAGAAAGAAAGAAAATGTAAGAAGAAGATGAAAGAAGAAAAAGAAAGGAAAAGAAAGAGAGAGAGAGAGAGAGAGAGAGAGGAAATTGCCCAACTATCGTCCTGCATTAGCATATCTGCGTGGTAATAAAGGTTTAAACTATTCACAAACGCGTAAAGCGCGCAAACTATACGATAAATTAAATACGTTAATTGGCCTAAAGCGATATACGGTAAACGTTCGTAATCACTCGCGTGGCTTACCGTTCTTCTCATCTTTTTCCTCTTTCATTTTTTTTTTTATTATTTCAATCTTAAAACGACTTTGGAATATCAGTTCGTATCAAAAGTAACGAAACATATATAGTTATAAGACTTAACGAAAAAGAACATATATACTAAATCTTTTCTTTCAATGTATGTATGTACGTTTATATACACGTTTTATAATATGTGTATTGGTAATAATGTTTTCTACAATTCTAATAAATATTTCTAATCGCTTCATTTCCGAACATTCATACTAGACAAATCTAACGAGTCTTTCAACAAGTAACGCAATATTTTTCTTTAATTGACATTCATTTTATCGATATTATTTATTATTGTAATAATAATGGAAATGTAATGTTTTAGTGATTGGAATTCATTTGTTTGATTTATTTTGATATATGGTTATATCATTATAATATAATTTTAATTAATTGAAATTAATTTGGGATATAGTAAATTTATTTTAGTTTAATTTTGATATTTATCAAACGCGTTGCTGTGGCTCACAATCAGTCCGATACACACGTCTTTAAATCAACGAATTATCTCATACCGCCATCTGTTAGAATCTTATCGAATTAACAGAGATAATCATGACTCTTTGTTAATAAACAAATAATTCACAATAAAACTTATATTTCAATTATAAATTGAGATAGAAACTATTCTATCTTTCGAGTTAGATGAAACTGCACACAGTGTGCAAAATTTGATTCAAATTGGTTCAGTAGTTTAGGAGTCCATTGCGAACAAACAACATGACACGTAATTTTTATATATATTAAGATAAGATTATATATTATAAAATTAACTAAAATATTAAATATATAATAAATTAATTAAATTAATATAAATATTATATTATTATTTGTATTAAATTAATTTATATTATTTAATTTATAATTAAATATATATTGGAATGAAATCGAATAAGAATATAATACAAACACACATGAATGATACACGCATTATCGAACTGATGACCCACTGACGTACTAAACAAAGGACAGGACCAGGACCAGGACCCTTCTTCTTTCATTCTTCGACGAAGACTTTTTCGGTCTTGAGCACGCGAGGAATTAAAAGGGAGAACACTTCTTTCGATATTTCGTACGTGCCCGAGAACGGGAAACGGTTTCCCCGTCGTTGCGATTTGATGAATTCGCCCTCTTTACTACTACTCTCTCCCAAACCTTTCTAATAAATACATTCACACATATATATATGTATACATAATAATAAAAAAAAAAGCATTGAAATAAAATTATTAAATTAATTAATTTAAATAAAATTAAAAAAAAAATTACAAAGAATTTGTTGATTAATTTAAACGTCAATTGATTTTTGTTATCACAAATTAATTTAAAAATATAAAATATTTATTATTATTATTATATTTATATTTATTTTTTTTTTGTAATATATATATATATCTGGTTTTTATCCCCGATTAGATAAAAAAAAACAAACAAACAAACAAACAAACGACAAAATCTCGCAACGGGTAGTTAATTCACGAACCAGGTCGTTGATGACAAAGAGGGTGCGGCAAAAGGGTGTGCCACTTTTCCCCGACGAACTCGATCCGTGTTAGGTTAGAAGAGGAATAATAATAAAAGAACAAGAAGAAGAAGAAGAAGAGAAAATAAGACATGTCCTCTCTCCAACGACAACTACAACTACAACTACTACAATGACAACAACAACAACAAAAATACTTGGAAGAATCGAGGGTTGGGCCGTAAAGTATTGGGAAATCTTCGCATGAGGAATAAAAGGCTAGCCTATACGCAACAAAAGAAAATAATAACACGAATAGAACAACAAAAGAAGAAGAAAAAAAAAAACAACACAAAAATAATCAACTCAATTGCAATCGATACACCACCACAACTTAGAAGACAGACGCCATTATATTGCAAAGTAAGATATATATATATATATTTTAAACTACTAGGTTCAATTATCGATTATCAACGCCTAATTCTATACCACGTTAGATTATTTCATAGGTCGTGGTAAATACTTTAGAAAGATTGTCGTGTGAAACACATTGTCATTGGTTTATTAATCCTCTTTCCCCCACCATTACAACCACCATTTTCTTTTCAGACATGTGTCGGTAATGCAGGTATCTACAATATCGATATAAATGACTTCTTATTTGTTTCTAATCGCATTCTTTTCTTTTTTTTTTTTTTTTTAAATTCACGTTCTCATGAAATTGTTTTCATTTTTAATCGTTTGACAATTCTTGAAATTCTGCGACAATACGTCGGACACGAAAGTTTTCCTTTACGTGTGTTACATGGTCAATAAAAAAATAAAAAATTCTAAGAGACTCGAGACTGGAGACTGAAGAAGAAGAAGAAGAAGAAGAAGAAAAAATAAAAAAGAAAAAGAATAGAAAGAGAAAGACAAGATTACACGTATTCGAAGTCGACTTGCATACCGACGTCCTGGCTCATCCTGTGTGCTTGTCCCTTTCCAGAAAGGCTCGCTACGAATGCCAATCCCACACGTAAGCAACTTCATCTTTCTCTTTTCATCCTTTTATTCATCTCAACAAGGGGTTGACTTTCTCGTCACGTATCAATAACGTCTGTCAGAATCATTTTCAAACTTGACTTCCTTGTTCCACCTTAACTTGCAATTTAACTATTTCTTTTGTTTATCTTCTTCTTTGTAATAACAATTATTTCAATTTCGTTTTTTTAGGTTAAGTAGGTAATCCTATTAAAAGTCCTAGTCCTCCCCTAGTTCCTTTTTTATTGGTTTATTTTTTTTTGTAATATTTAAAAATATTTAATTTAATTAACTGCTGATCTATGTTGAATTATCATTTGGTATTTTAATTACAATTGCAATATAAATTAAATTATATTAGTTTAATATTCAAATGTTTGCACACCTAGGTGAAATAAAAATATATAAAAGCTATAAATAATTATTGTAATTAAAAATATAATAATTATATGTGTTGTGTTCAATAATTTAAATTTGAAATGTGTAACAGACGTTAAACCAACTGTCAAACTAAATCTACTAGAGTTTAACATTTTAATGGCCGTTCATACAACACGTGTGTGTTTGATAACTGAAACAATCGTTATTGGTTGTTATTTTATTTAAAATTATATAAATTAAATGTTATTGTTGTTTTGTTTTATGTTAATTTTGTTCGTGAATGACAATAAAGTTCTTTTAAATGAATTTTCAAAAAAATATTACTAAGTCCCTGACGACTTTTGACTGCATACACGTGCAGCCATTAAAGTGTTAATTGAAAAAAAAAAAAAAAAGAAAGAATACTCTGAAAATAGTCGGTCAATGTCAAAGTGAACAAAATCAAATGTTCCAATTAAGTGAGAACAAGTTTGGTGTTTAAAAGAACAAGTTCTTCAACATTTAAAGACATACATACACACACAAACGTGCACACACAAGAAAAAAAAGGAAGAAGTAGCTTCATCTTCTAGTAAAAAGCATTACTTGATTCAATCCCATAGAAAAATGGGTGTTTAACCGTGCGTGAGCGTATCAGAGCGCGTAGCAGCAAGCTAAGTTAAGTTAGCTAGCAAGCAAGTAAAGCAACAACAAACACGCATGCAGAAATAAGGTAAATGCAAACGTAAACGTGAAAGTGTGACACCGGTCAAGGTAGTAAGGAAACCTATGCGCGTGCTTGCATCTTATGCACGCCACCGACACGCTCGGAATATTGCCACTTACTCTCATGCTCGAAAGCAACCTGGAACGATCTCATAAGTGTGTGAGAAATGAGAGAAAATAAGGTCAAATATGACTCTACATACTAAATGAAAACCTTTTTTTTTATGAGGTTTTATTTAAAAAAAAAAAAAAAAGAAATTTATTCAATCGTTGACTTTGGAATTTCTGATGACGAGTATACTCGTCGCCGAATGAAATATTATTATCGTTTGTTATTTGTATTAAATATTTATTAATTTACATTTTGTTTTAAAATATAATCTGGTATTGGGAAATAATTAAAATAAAAAAAGAATAAAATGTAATAATTGATTTAAGTGCAATGTGGTAGGATACTACGTATCAATAGGTCTACCTTCTAAAATAAATAAATAAATAACATAATATATAAAATATTTATACGGTTATTAGTTACGTAACTAATTAGGGTAATAATAAAACCAAAAAAAAAAAAAATTAGATAACATTTGTCGAACCAAATAACAAAGGAAAATGCAATGTGATAGGATACTACGTATCAATTGGTTTACTTTGTAAAATAAATAAATAAAAAAGTTATATATAATATAAAATATTGATACGATTGTTAAGTAGGTAGGTAACTAAAGTAACAATAAAAAAATTGAAAAAAAAAAAAAAAAATCAGATAACATTTGTCCAAACAAATGACCATAGAAAGTGCAATATGATAGGATACTACGTATCAATGGGTCTACCTTCTAAAATAAATAAATGAAAAATATAAAATATAAAATATTGATATGGTCATTAGGTAGGTAGGTAACTAAGGTAACAATAAAACCCAAAAAAAAAAAAATCAAATCAGATAACATTTGTTGAACCAAATGACAAAAGAATAAGAACGTGACATTTAGGGGTTTTATGAAAAGAAAAAAAGGGACACGAGAGAAAAAAGAAACCGGACGGATTTCCTCTACGAATTTCATAATTATAAATAAAACGTGATATACGTATATATTGGCCGGATGTAAGGGAATATATACTACTATGTCAGGACATTCCTACACGAAAATCTTTCGAACCATAACCAAGTGTTGGGGATTACTATATATTATACGTGTGTTTGTGAACATTTTGTATATATCATGTGCACAAGTCCTTCTCATCGTAATAGAGTATTACTTCGAGATAATTGGACGTATGCACGTATGTACATATGTACTTACATACATGAAAATATATATATATATACACATATATATATACTACAATGATAAATGTCGTGAGTTTTCCTCGTCCTTTCTTTCGCTAGAAAGGAGTGACAGTTAAGTGGTTGAACATAAGTTCTCTTCCATATATATATAATACCACGACTGGTACCACTTGAACAAAGTACAACACATACACATATGCACATACACACGTTTTTTTCAAATCCTTTTACAAATTTTTAATTTAACCACAAGTTAGTTTCCAATCAAAATTTTTATATTAAAATATTCAATTTTATCATAAATAATTCATTGACAATAAATATAAACAAATTACTAAGCCAATTTGGTGATATAATAATTTTTGAAACGAGTTATATTAAAATTAACCTCTAAACGCTTTTGGTCACATACGTGGACGTTTAGTTTTTTATAATTATAGTTAATATTAATAATGAGTAGAAGAAAAATTTGATAAATCAATCACAAAAGTAAACATTTGTTGATTAGGTTGCATTAGTAATGGTTATTTGTGATGTATAGTTAAAGAAAAAGTAAAAAACATTTCTTTCCCGCCAAAAGTTATTTTTTCCCGCCATAAAAAAAGTCGTCCCTGAAGAGATTAAACAAAAATGATTAATTTGCTCATCTTGCTCGTATCAATGATGTATAAAATGATAATTAATTGAATTAATAATATTATCATCATAAGAAAATTATTCACCATGTGAAATATGTTGAAAATATTTGAAGTGGATATAATTTAAATAATCATATATGTTAATTGCTTTTATATATTGACACGAAAATGTAGAAATATAATATTAAAAAAACATTAAAAAAAAAAATAAGAAAAAGTAGGAGGACAATTTGAAGTTATAGGTTAGGTTAACTTTCGAAACAAGTAAGAAATATTCGATCGAAGATCATTCGCTGTGTGTTGTGTGTGTCCTTTGATAAGTTTGCTGAGGGTTCAAGGATAATGTTTAATGAACATTATTTAATGTATATATATATATATATATGCGTGTGTCTTCTTCTTTTTTAGTGTGTGGTTTTAATAGTTGAAAGCCAATCGTGAGATCAGAATATAAAAATAATCGTAAGTATGGGAAAGAAATACGAACGAGTATTATATCTGTTTTTCTTTCTCTTTCTCTCTCGGATGTCTTCTGTTGTTCAATGCCGTTCGTCGACTCACACATTTTATTTTCTATCAAGAATCGATATACCTTCGAGAGATGACGCCATGAAAAAGAGAGTATCGTGCGTCCTTCGAGATATCAACACATTCGATTATTTTTTTTTATATATTTATTTTTATATTTATTTTTATATTTTACTTTTTCCTTTTCCTTGTTTTCTTTATCTTTTATCTTCATCTTGTATCTTTGATTTTGATTAATTCGTTCCGCATGTTTCAACAAAAGAGAGTGGGGAAAAGGTTAACGTTTATTATTCTAGAATTTTCTTTAAAGAAATATCTAAATTATTATTTTCCTTTATATAATATTTTTTGATATCTTATCTTCTTAATATATATAAATTAGGTGTCACGTTGTTTGTCCGCAATGGACTCCTAAACTACTGAACCAATTTTAATCAAATTTTGCACACTCTATGCAGTTTCATCCAACTTGAAAGATAGGATAGTTTATATTTCAATTTATAATAACAATATTATTTTATTGTGAATTATTTGTTTATTAACAAAGAGTCATGATTATCTCTGTTAATTCGATAAGATTCTAACAGATGGCGGTATAAGGTAATCAGTTGAGTTAAAGACGTGTGTATCGGACTGATTGTGAGCCACATATATATATATACATATTTAATTTTTTAATTTATTAATAATAATTTTATATAAAAATATTTTATATAAATAAATTTGTTATTATATTATTTTGCATTAATATAGATAAAACACCATAGCAATCGAAGGTTTGCCAAAAGAAAAATAAGCCGTATTAATTACATTTAAATTCTATGCATTCCTAACCTCAAATAAAAACCAAAGAAGAAAACAATAAGATAAAATTAAAACTATCTTTCGAATTAATTAAAAAATATCCAAAGTTACAGAATTTTGTTGTCAATTTTTAAAAACACGTGTCGTCGCAAAAACAAGCAAACAATTTTAATTCAAATTAAACGAAATCTAAACCAGGCCAACAACCGAGACAACTTTTACCCAATTATCATTAACATCGAGACCTCGCTTTCCCAAACTCTTCTTCTTCTTCTTCTTCTTCTTCCTTCTCTTTTTTCATTTTTCATTTTCATTCTATTTTTGTTTACAAGAACACAATTTACAAGACTCGTTGTTCCTTATCGATCAATTTCTATTACACGAAACGCAATAAATAAAATCATATTTGTGACTTAACCAATCCACTGCAGGACAATTTCCTCATTTAAAAAAAAAAAAAAAAAAAAAAATATAAAAAATAAATAAATAAAAGTCCCAACCCAACCTAACCTAACCTATCTTAACTGAACCCACCTCCTAGACGGTTGGAATAATTACAGGATCGATAGGAAAGAAGGAACCCGAATGCCACGCGTGCTTCCGCTCGAACGTAAACATTACACGGCTGTCGAAACCGCATTCGCGAGACCGTCAATTACGAACCCTACATAAATCTTCTTTCTCTCTCACTCTCACATCATACACATATATACACAAGCTAATAAATACAGATAGAAAGAAACAAATATATACATAACCACAAAAAGAAACGGAAACTTAAATAGAATGAGAAAGATAGAGAAAGAGAATCAAATGGTTATACCTACACTTTCAAAAAATACAACACACACACACACACATACAGATAGACAAAGAAACATTGCATTTGTAGAAATACGCACATACACACATACACAGATATATATATATATATATTGGTTTGTTTCTGATCTTCTCTTCCTTCCAAGTTCTGCGAGAAGCTCAAGAAGAGACTGAAATAGGTGACCGGCAAAACTAGTTTTTACCGTAAATCCGCATAGAAAAGAAAGAGAAAGAGAGAGAAGGAGAAAGAGAGAAAAAGGGAGAGAGAGAGAGAGAGAGAGAGAGAGAGAGGAATAGTTGTTACTAGTCGAGGGAGAACGAGAAAGAATTCTCTCGGTGTAGATATAAATCCGTTGAGTGCTCCGAAGAGATTTCTATCCTCGAATTCGATCCGGTCACCTCATCCTCCCCCTCCCCCTCCTACTACTACTCCTCCTTCTCCTCCTATTCCACCTTTCTAACTATCCATCTTGATATATAGTATAGACTCGATCGCTATCTTTTCATCTTCTATTTATTTCTATTGAAATAACTTATTTATTACTACATGTTAAGTATAGTATCTGTATATATATATATAGTTCTTGTATTATAGAGACAGATTAAATTAAATGTGTAAAATGTACATTCAAATATGTATGTATGTGAGTAATATATATGTAAAGTACAAATATTACACTTAAAAAAAATATTGAACTTCGTGTAAGTTGTTAAATTATACTAAATGGTATAAATTGGATTTAGTTGAATTTACATGTGTTTAAGTTTATTTTTATTATTGCTTAAATAAAAAAAAAAAAAAAGAAACTATTATTCATTTGAACTAATAGACTATTAATAAAGCTTATTGAATTAGATAATATCGGTAATTTTATCTTTACATATTTTCTCGTGCAAAGAATAATAAATCCTGTATAATCTGTGTATCTATGTATTCCAAAAAATAAAAAAATAAAAACTTGTTTGAAAAAGTGTGTGTTAAAATTATATTTATATATAATTACAGGTACGTCACACGTTTCAATTATTATCGAAGAAAATATGCTTATTACATTTAATAGAATATAATATAATGCTTGTGCTTATAAATATGATTACTATAATTTGTTAAATGAATTTTAATTGAATTATATATATATATATATATATATAGTCACGTGTTAAAAGTGTTCCAAATCTTCTTCGTATAAAAGAAAGAACAAGTATGAACATACTGAGAAAAATGGCAGGAGGAACGAACGTTCACTCACTCACTCAGTTGCGCGCGCGAGCACACGCAACCAATCGACGTGTAAAAAGGTAAGAAGGCAATCACGAACCAGGCCCGAATATGGGCGAGTAAGGTCAGGGTGCGAAAGCAGCTGAGAACGAGGAATGCCATTACGAACGTTTCCTACGTTTTCCCTTTCTCTCCCCCTACGCCATTTTTTATTTTCTTTTTTTCGCAAACGTAGTACTTCCACCTCGTATTTTTAAACGATTATTATTCGATCAGGACAAATTTTATTATAATTTGATATAAAGTTTTGAAAACTTTGTTTATGAAGTATTGAAATGTTGTATCTTTACGATAAATTTGATTCTTTTTTCGAATGGTGTGATAAAAATTAAATATCGAATATACACATCGCTGCCATATTGTTTTTACGTTTTAAGTTTTAGAGCTTCCTAAATTTACCGATAGGTGATTAGTATTCTAATGATACCATTGTACGTATAAATATTCTTTACAATTTTTTACATTTTCAATTATTATTATTATTATTATTATTATTATTATTATTATTATTTAAATAAAAAAAAACAAATTATCAATTACAATTACAATTATAGAAACGATAAAATCTCCATGTTACTATCTTTCATTTATCTGTCCATATATCCCTCTCTCACTTTTTCCACTATTCCCTTTCATGCGGCTTTCAATTTTTCAATGATAATCAATCTCATTAATTATCGGAACACACACACATACACACATCCTCCCCTACTATTCAATCCTTAGCAATCTTCTTCATGATATTTTCTCTCTGGTATATCCACGCTCGTATTAAAACAGTAGAAGAAGAAGAAGAAGAAGAAGAAGAAGATGGAAAGTAAAGAATAAGAATAAAAAGAACACGAAGACGAATAAGAAAAAGAAAACGAAAAAACAGAAGAAGAAGAAGAAGAAGAAGAAGACTTGACCGGATGCGTTGAATATCGCGTGTTTCCACCAAAGTGCGAGAGCGCCGGCCGGGCTAAAGGGTCTCTCCTCTCCTCTTGGTTGGTTGGTTGGTTGGTTGGTTGGTTGGTTGCTTACCTCGCCACGCGTGTGCATCGCAATGCAATGCAATGCAATGCAGGCAGCAGCCAGCAGCAACAGCAGCAGCAGCAGCAGCATAAAACAAGCTGCCATACATGGGGCGACCGTCAGCCCGACTCCGGGTTATAGCAGGACCAGCTTCGCTCTCTTACGATGGTTGAGAGGAGCCCCTAGCCAGCACCAGTGGTGCTGTTGAAGAACAGAAAGAAAGGGGAAGGGAAGGGGAAGAAAATAAAACAAAAAGAAAGAAAGAAAGAGAGATAGTTATAGAAAAGAAGAAGGATAAAATGAGACAGATAGAAATATAGAGAGAAAAGTTATAAAAAAAAAGAGAGAGAGAGAGAGAGGTAATATACAAGAGTAGAGATAAAGATCTTTAAAGATAGAGAGATACATAATATAAAGAAAATAATAAGAAAAATATCGATGGATAGGTAAATGTATGTGTGTATATTTTATGATAGTGACACAATGTTGAAGACGAAGTAAGAACAAGACTTTTAATGATCGTAGGGGACAGAAGTGGGGTTGGGGAAAGGGGTTTAGGTAAGAACTTAAATTATTATTTACGATTATTATTATTATTATTATAATTATTAATGAAGTAATTATGCAACGTAGTCACCAATTAAATCTTTATCTCTCTCTCTCTCTCTTTCTTTTTACCTCACTAACGTAATACTTGGATATGAACAAAATAAGGATTTTATATAATATTTAGCTTAGTAATATAATAAATAAATCAAAATAAAAAACTATAGAAAATATATTATTATAGAAAAATTGGGGCTACAAATAAGCGTGAAAAAAATCAAATTATTGGTCATCATTAGAATTCAAAATGTGCCTAACACTGAAACTTTGGTCGTTTGGGATAAAATTTAGGAACGGGTCAGCAACTTTGGGTATTTAGGATTGATCATAAACCAAGAACTTAAGAAAAGAATCAACTTAGACAATGTCAATTCATTACTCAGCTTTTAGTTGCTGTCTAGGTGCTGGAAAACCAGGATCATCCTGACCACAATCATCCTACCGGTAGTCCTTTATGGTAACGAAACGTAGTCCACTTACGTTACGGGACCAAAAGAAATTGAAGCTTTTCGAAAATAACAATTGTTCGTAAAATGTTTGGTGTAAAACGCGATGAGGAAATCGGGTGAATAGAGAAAACCCCATAACGTAGAAGTACACCGATTGTACAACAAACCGGACATCATTAACTTTGTAAAATCATGCCGATTAAGATGGGCAGGTCACGTGGCGCTTATGGGGGTGGATCGAACGGTGCATAAAATACTAATCAGTATACGAACGGGAAAAGATCACTGGGTAGACCGAGACGTAGATGGGAGGACAATATTAGGGGGTGGATTTCAAAGAAATGGGCTACGAAGACCGCGAATGGACAGGGTCAAGCTCGGGGACGGGAACACTGGCAGGATTTGGTATTTGCAATGAACTTTCCAGTTCCTAATGCCAACTAATAATAATAATAAGAAGAAGGGAGAAAAAGGATTGTAAGTTGAGAAGGGAATCAGAACTCTTCTTCTTCTTTCTGACTTCCTTCTTCTTCTTCTTCTTCTTCTTCTGAAGATAAGCGAACATTGCTTTTTTGCAAATACGAAACGCACAAAAGGGAATCTCTCTCTCTCTCTCTTTCTCTTTTTCTTTCCATCACCTTTGGCTAATATTCTCATATTCTTTCTCTCTCTTTTTCTCTTATAGAATTTCTCATTTTACCTTCTCAGCAACGAGCTACCAGTAATATCTATTATCGATGTGACTAATCACGTTCTCAGTTATGCCTACAGCTATTTCGTATACACATTGTACAGACTCTATATATACATATATAAGTATATATATATGTGTGTGTGTGTGTGTTTATATGTATGTGCATGAATTGAGAGTCTTTGACGCGGTGAAGATGCGATCTGAATAAGCTTGATGTTAACACATTCTCTCTCTCTCTCTTTCTCTCTCTCTCTCTCTCTCTCTTTCTTTCTTTCTTTTCTATTTAAGTATATATATGTATACATTTTATCGGGTACTAGCTACTCAAGCTGTTTAAAGTAGCTACTCTCTTTATGAAAGAACTTTGAGGGATTACACCTTTCCGTCCTTGGATCGAAAGCTTCGATATATATATAATGCACGTATATATGTATATATTGTATATGTCTACCTTTCATTCGATGAAGAGGGGGAAAAAAAACATAATAAAAAATAAAAAATAAAATAGAAAAGTTGTTAACTGGTACGTTCTATCTCAATACGAAATATATACATATATATGTTTAACTTCCTTCTTTATTTCAGCAAGTAAATGTATGGTGAATAGATATCGTATGTGTTCATGTATGTATCTATAGAAATAGAAAGAGAGAGAGAGAAAGATAGAAAACTATATATATGGTATATAATACACGCAATCTAGAAAGTATAATTTAAAGACAAACTAACAGCATGAGTGATTAATTCTTGAAGTTAACTTTTCTATCTCTCTGTTTTTATTTTTTTCTTTATTTTTGTTTTATTCTCTTACTTTCTGTAGATCGAATTCCCCTAACCTTGTAAAGTCAGTAGTTACATGCCGTTATACATATAACCAAAGGTGTTCGAAGGCGTATTGAAGGAAACACCCACGTGTGTTTTGAAACGAGTAAAACAGACGGATGAATTAGATAGATAAGTTACATAAGAGTACGTGTATGTGTGTGTATGATAATATTAGCTTTTTACGGAAAAATCTTCTATATATATAAATGAAGATTGCATTTGTTCCTAACCTCTAATCTGAAAAAGTATTCTTTATCAATTGTCTTGAAATTTTGACACAATGTTGTATTCACATACAGCCAGATTTTTATTACATTAATTTATTTATAAAATTATTAATTAATTTAAAAAGAAAAGAAAAAGATTACAGGTAAGTTCAGCGCCATCTGTTGGCCATAGATTTCGATGAGGGCGAGAAACATTTGAGCATAACCTAACACATAAAATCACAAAAAAAACCTATTTCTAAATTAATACGTCCTATTATAATTAATTTATTATTAAAATAATATTTTTCATAGTTAATTAAAAAAATTAAAATAAAATAATATAAATATATATTTTATTATTCTAATATTATATATATTTAATATTATTTTTTAGATTTAATTTTGTAAATTAATAATATTAATTAAATTAAATATAATTATTAAATAAAATAATATTAATATACATATATATATATATATATATATATATATATATACTATAAATAGAGAAAAGAAATAATAACGAGTAGGATAAAATAGGAATGAGTTATAAAATGGCCGATAAATCGTCGAGCATGATCCAAACACTTTTTATAAGCGAACAGGATACTCTCTATCTTTCTTTCTCTTTCTTTCTTTCTCTCTCTCTCTCTCTCTCTATCTCTCTTCTAAGTAAAAGAGGGTGGTTAGAGAAGATACCACTCTCTACGACAATGATCTCTCGTCTCAACCTTGAAAGTTGTCCCCTCAGGCCGGGTAAGTGCGCACACGAGTCCTTCGATTTACACGGCGCCACAGGACGAGATCCATGGAGAAATGCGTGTCTATGGTAGGATTCTTTTTATTAATGAACGACTGGTAGGTACGGTGAAGGTCGCTCCTATCACCGATGCAACGCACAATACACCTAAATATCGAAAACGTTAAATGATGCATGAAAACGTGCAGAATTTTCATTTTTTTTTTTTTCAATTTTTTTTTGTGAACTGTAATATTCGAAAGTTTCTCGGTGCTTCGTTGATGACGAATCTGCTGTTATTTTGGAGGGGGAAAAAAACAATATGGCGAAAGAACATGGCGGATGGAAATCATGGCTGACCGTTTTGGCGGAAAATTAATATTTTGTGTTAAATTGTGTGTTAAAGTATTTACAATTAATTAATCTCACAAAATAACGAAAATATTAGCTAATAGATAAGCTATTTAATAATATCTAAGAATAAATATTACGTTAGATCATTAAATTTATCTATAAAATGGATTCCCCTTGTCTAAGTAAACGTATCTCCTATGCTATTTTACAACCACAGTATACGGAATAATAGTTAAATATTAAAAATAATTTCAAACAAATAGAAAAAAAAAAAAGAAAAAAGAATACTAAACAACGATCCAATCGAAACCAACCATTCTTATCAATAAAAATAAAAAACTAACCCTACAATGACAATAGATAAGAAAAACAACAAAACAAAAGCCAGTCTAGACAATAAATGTAACTATATCTATGAGAGTACATTTATAATACCACGTATATACATAAAGTTAGTTTCAAATTTGGTGTCTGTAAAACACAATAGATAAAGAAAGAAAGAAAGAGATCAGGGGAAAGGGGAGGGGTAAATTCAATGAATCGGATTGTTCGATCTTGAAACTTATCGAAGAGTTTCGATATATTCTTCATGAAACAGAGTACTAAGAGGATAGATAACTATCAGAGTGTTAGTCGAAGTATGCGAGTGCCAAGATCGGGACGACAAGAAGTCGGAGTTGCTGCAGATCCAGTTGAACACGCGGCCTTTGTTGTTTACGAGCCGTGATATGGGTATTAAGTAACGCCATTGCTGTTGCTGCTGCTGCTGTTGCTGTTGCTGTTGCTGTTGCTGCTGTTGCTGTTGCTGCTGCTTTCACTGTCGCCTACGCACCCGTTAAATTCCTCAACACGCGGCTACTCCCCAAAGCAGATCTTTAAAGGAGACAGCAATACTGCAAACTGCAACAACCAAACACCAACAACCAAACCAAACCAGGACTCACGTATCCCTTCCTAACCCCGCCATTGTCCGATGAATTAATGGAACATACCATATGGTAGTATTGTCGATCGTATTAAACGTAAGAGAAATAGATCATTGATTTTTGGAATGCCATATTTGTTCAGACACCAGATCTTATATATGTGTTTAAGTGTATGTATGTATACATACTTTATTTACGTAAGAAGGTTCATTGAATAATTTTATTATATAATTTATATTGTAATTATAATATTGTTATAATTTGTTTTTTGTAAATATAAAATTATATTTTTATATTATTATAATTCGATTATATTATAACAATATATTAGTATGTATTATATATATATAGTAAAATTATATTATAAAACTGTATAATATAAAATAATATAGATATATAATATATTCTAATTATATTAGAAATTAATATCATATATATTATATATTTTTATATTATTACATTTGCAAAATATTATTTATTATATAATACATAATATATTAATATTTCAAATTTATCAAATGAATACTTTTAATAGATAAAATTATATTCTAATGAAATATTATTTAAAAATAAATATAACAATTATCTTTTTTTTTTTTATTACGGAACAAATTGAAGTTTAATAATTATTGTCCTAAATAATGAAAATTATTGATGTGTGAAAATGTATGCGTTTCACGTTGGGAAACACTGATCTAGAAATAAAGAAGGGGATTTAAAGGATACGGGCAATGTACCTACAATAGGTAACCTTGAATTTAGCAGAGCGGAAACGACACCCGTATCTCTTTCTCCCCGCTTCTCTAATTACTTTCTCCATAGTATAGTAAGTATAGTAAGTTACAATCTACAAGAATAATAAGAGATCTTTTTCCATGTGTTAAACTAAGTCGACATATACAAAGTACAAATACAAATGCATTATTATACACATATTTATACGGAATGTGTCTTCAAAATAAATTGATTTGATTGATAAATTAGAAATATTATTATTATTATTATTATTATTATTATTATTATTATTATTATTATTATTATTATTAATTGGCATTAGGAACTGGAAAGTTCATTGCCGCAAATACCAAATCCCGCCATTGTTCCCGTCCCTGAGCGCGATCCTTCCATTCGTAGTCTTCGTATCCTAATATTAATATTATGTATTAAATAATAAGTAATATATTGTAATTATAATAATATAAATATATAAAATATATATTTTATATTTACAAAAAAATATTATATATATTATAATTACAATATATGATATATTCACTATATAACATTATTTTATATATTATATATTTTATATATATATATAAATAAAATTATATTATAAAAATATATAATAATTACTTTTATTATTTTTAAAAATAATTTTGAAGATATACAGTAATAAATTGATATAAAATGAATTATTAAATAAAATGGTATTACAGTTCACATATCCATAGACACATATATATATATATATATGAATGCAATGTATGTGTCGTAATAGTAACCTACATCCGTCGAGTTTCATTCATTCATGTATTATAAAGAGAAAGAAAGCAAGGATGAGAAAGAGAAAAAGATAGGAAAAGTATCTTTCATCTTTTTTTCCTTTTACTGAAGGATATCGTTTAAACGCACGTGCTGCTGAGTCTCGAGACGTAATCGCGATTATCGTTTTATCTTTTTCCCCGGAGATTCACGGATAAAACTGCAACAGACTGTTCAGTTAAGCTCAGTTAACCCACGCAAACTATGTTTCGTGAATTTTCATGAAAGAAACGTTTTAGAAGGAAACAATTCACATTAGTTGTTCATTTAGTTTCTTAGAAGTTAAATTCAAATGACCATTCGAATCTTTAAAGCTAATTTTTTTTTATTATATTTCGTTGATAGATGATAAAAACAAATAGAAAATTTGTAACACATGAAATATCAATTTTATTCATTTTATTTGATATTTTTTATATTTTCTTGTTCTCTTTCTTTTTTCCTACATTTAATTGAAGTTTCATTTAATATTTTTTAATTTAAGTATTGGGATCTCTGGCACTTGAATACGCTATCTGGTGGCTAAATTCACAATTACAGAAGATAGGTCGAATTGCTATGCCACGTGAGATCTCTAGTAGGAACCCTCTAGTACTTAAATACGCTATCTGGTGGCTAAATTCAAAATTAGAGTAGTTAGGTCGAATTGCTATGCCACGTGAGATCTCTAGTAGGGACCCCCTAACACTTGAATACGCTATCTGGTGGATAAATTCAAAATTAGAGTAGTTAGGTCGAATTGCTACACCACGTGGGATCTGTAGCACTTGAATACGCTATCTGATGGCTAAATTCAAAATTAGAGTAGATAGGTCGAATTGCTACGCCACGCCCCTGCCAGAGATCACAATATTTTATTCAAAATCTATAATTGATAAGAGATGATATTATTTATTTTAATTAAAATCGTTCATCGTTTAAAAATAATTAAAAAAAAATCCACAACTTGTTTATTTTATTTTATTTTTTTTTTCATTTATTTCTTATACGAATAAATACGATAAATAGGGAAAAATCGAAATACCCCATCATTTAATGTAAAGAATGTGAGGCTTAACGATCATGAACCTAATGCGAATGAAAATCTTATGGGACTTGTAAATGTTCGTGCGTAGGGGGAAAAAGGTGGTGGTGGTGATGATGGTGATGGTGGTGATGGTTACTTTTCTTATTCTTTCTTTAAACCAAGTAAACCCGAACGACTTTGAGAGAAACGATAATGCGATGTACATGCATTAACAAATACCTATACGTACACCATACATATACAGGATGATTCACCAACACTTGCCACAAAAATAGCTCCGAAAATGACAAGCAGAAAAGTGGCTAATGAAAAAAGTTGCATGAATAATTCAGGACGACAACATGAGATTAGTAATTTTTTCCTAGGTTCAGTCATTTTCAAGATTTATTGCTCAACTTTGTTTTTTTTTTTTTTTTTTAAATACAATGTTATATTTGAATACTCATTTTCGGATAGCGGTTGACAAGACGAATCCAACGATGTGCAACATTAAATACAAAAACCTGACAATGACCAATATAAAACTATTCGGAAGATATCTGTTCCGTCCGTAGTCGGAACAACTAAAGTATGACGCAACCCTGATGCAACCCTGACACGACCATGACGCGACCATGACAAGGAAGAGCTGTATTGTGGTCGGCTTGTTCGCCAGTTTTTACCTTCGTTAGCCTTCAAAAATATTCATGTTGCATATCATTGGATTCGTCTTGTCAGCCGCTATCCGAAAATGAGTATTCAAATATAACATTGTATTTAAAAAAATAAAGTTGAGCAATAAATCTTGAAAATGATTGAACCTAGGAAAAAAATACTAATGTCATATTGTCATCCTGAATTATTCATGCAACTGTTTAAACTTGTGGAGTTATTTAGGTGTCAAGTGGTGGTGAATCACCCTGTATATACATGTGTATAGGTTAATATATTCGTGGAATAGCGTGAGCGAGATCGTTTACACTCAACTCGCAAATCTTTCTAACGATTCACATTAACGCAACAGAAAGTATAATCATTCTCTCTCTATTTCTTTTTAACATTCGTTAAAAAATTACGATACACAAAAAAAAAAAAATAACAAAAAATAAAAAAAAAGAAATAATTAAATAGTAATCAACATGCTTAAAAAAGAAAAATAAAAAAATAAAATCGACAACTTTATTTGAAATTTTCTTTGGAGAATATCATTTCATTTCTACCTCGTTATTATTTCACATTTATAATAATAATAATAATAATTATATAGGAGTTGTGTAAAATTTATTAACTCGGGAAAAGACAGAACGAACAGAAAAATAACAAAAAAATAAAAATACAATTACGATACACGTCTTGATTCTTCTTTGCTTGAGGATCATTAGTAGAACGATTGTAAAAGAAAAAAAAGAAAAGAAATTAAAAAAAAAAAAAAAAAAAAAAAAACATTAAAAGAAGAAGAAGAAGAAGAAGAAGAAGATAAAGAAAGAAAATACTTGATACTTATGGTTAATCTTTTTCATCTTTTTTTACTTTTGTATTTTTGTTGTTGTTAGCATGAACTAAGGCACGCGTCCAACTTTTACACGATGCTCGTCTTGATCATTAATGCGATGAGGTAAGAAAGTGATCTTCCTACTTCACAGTGACACGTTCAATCCGTGCGAAATAATTACACGGTAGCTTCTTGATTATACATATATATATATACACATATAATCAAAGTTTGGTATATTTATATTAATAATAAAAATTATTATTATACAATTATTTAAAATATATATATATATATATATATATATATATATATATATATATATATATATATATATATAATATTATTACACAATTATTTTAAAATATATAATTATTATAAATTTAAAATATTAATTTAAAATATTTAAAATTTAATTTAAAATATATAATATTATTACTATATATATCTTAAAATATATATATATAACCAATCATTGGTATATTTATATTAATAATAAAAATTATTACTTTACAATTATTTAAAAAAATAATTTAAAAATATATTTATTAATAGTTATTAATAAATATATAATAATGATAATAATTTTAAAAAAAATATATATATATATATTAAATTGTAATATAAATTGCATATTTAACATAAATTGTAATATAATTGAATATTTAATATAAATTGCGTTTGAAGATGTAATCAAAAGTAAACACCCTATTAAAAATGAACACCCTATATGGTTTGTAAGTTTGCATGGTGAATTTTGTCTTTCGATTTAGTACGACGACGACGACCATTGTAACACTTCGATCTCGTTCCCGGAGACAACACAGGATATCGTTTGCGTTGAACAACGGGGAATGAGAAACATACAACGTAGGTGCAACGGTATCTCTCCCTCTCTCTTTTTTCCCTCTCTCTCTCTCTCTCTCTCTCTCTCTCTCTCTCTCTCTTTCTCTTTCTTTCTCTCTCCTCTAACACAATATCTTTCAATTCTCTTTTTATCTATTTCTCTACGTTTGTGTGTTCAATCTCGAACAGAATGCAGTTCACATTTTCCGACAAGTTGAAACCAAAAAAAAAAAACACACACACACACACACATTGATATTTATTAATAGAAAATTATCAAAATTAGAATTAAAAAGTAATTGTAAATATTTTTAAAAACAATGATTTTTATAATTAAAACAATAAATCATAATTTTACAAATATGATTGGAATAAGTTCAGAATCAATGTATGTTATGCAGTCCCTATTTATTACATATATATATTATTTAAAACTAGTAGATAAATCTAGAAAAAAAAATATTAAATAATATTCCAACGAACATAACAATATTTCCATTGCAAATAATTCATAACATTACAAAATTACCAAATAAATAAATAAATATATATATATATATATATAATTATATATCGATTACGTTATACTATTTCATAATAAAAACCGATTAACACACACACACACACACACACCATATATAAGATACAATTTTTATATTATCTAGAAATAAATTGATCTTCATATTAAAAAAAAAAAAAAAATTAATCGAATTACACATAAAGAGATGAATGAAGAAATTGTTTTGTCCAACTTAAAGATTATACAATAATATAACGAATGTTTCGTTTCATAGTTCTTACAACAACAAAAAATACAAAAGAAATAAAAGAAAATAATAATAAATAAAAAAAAAAAACATCTTATTGAATAGATAATAATAATTTTTGGATCATTTCTATGTATATTAGTAACGTGTATCGTATTGAAAGTGTACAATGCAAGCATATAACTGTATCTCAAGGTAACTCGACTTGTATACATAAGTTCGATACCAGTAATGAATAATAATAGTAATAATAGTACTACTAGTAGTTGTAGTAGTAGTAGTAGTTGTAATGGTAATAATAATAATAATAATAATAGTAATAATAATAGTAGTAGTAGTAGTAGTAGTGGTTATAGCTAACATAACACAGTTATGCGTGATCGAGCGATATCTGGTCCAGTCATCTGGAGCAATTCATCTGCAGTTACTGGCATAAAAGATATGCGAAAAAGATTGACAGCGATCTAAATGTCGGCTTTAACAAACCAACTATGCCAAATAAAAGTTAAATGAACTTGAAAAAAAAAAGAACAAAATTTATAATTATCTAAAATAAAAAAATAAAAAGAGTATCATATTTTAACTATTTTATTTATGTTGCTTAATATTTCATAATGTTTGTCCACAAATTTCTATAAGTGAGAATGAAAAAGAATAATGAAGAAATGGATAATAATTAATTAAAATATTGTATAATTATGGTTCAATGTTTAATTCATTCGAATTCGTTTTAATCTGATTATTTATTATTAATATAATAATTAATTTTAATTATTATTATTTAAAATAATTTTTTTTATTAAATTATTTTATTATTTTAATATTATCAAATAATATATAAATAATAATATTATATTATAATATACTACAATACATAATATATAATCTTAATATATATATATATATATATATATATAAATTACGTGTTACATTGTTTGTCCGCAATGGACTCCTAAACTACTGAACCGATTTGAATAAAATTTTGCACACTAAATGCAGTTTCATCCAACTTGAAAGATAGGATAGTTTATATCGCAATTTATAATCGAATTATTTGTTTATTAACAAAGAGTCATGATTATCTCTGTTAGTTCGATAAGATTCTAACAGATGGCTGAATTAAAAACGTGTGTATTGGACTGATTGTGAGCCACAGCATAGCGTGTCGGGGTACCCCTAGTATATTATATATAATAATAATAATATATAATAATAATAATAATAATAATAATGTTGGTCACGCGTGACGTGTTTCAATGCAATATTGCGAATTACGCATAAACGCATGTGACGCGTGTGTAACACTTTCGACTGACTTCTCTTTCATCGGTTTAAACTTCCAAACGATTATGCAACATAAACCTAGAAATATAGTTGAAATATAATCTTCTAAAATAAAATATAATATATATATATATATATATATATATATATATATATATATATATATTATTACTTAATATAATTTTTTCTTGTTCTCAATTATTAACACTTTTCACTATCAATATATTACAACAATTTCACTTTTAAATATCAAATTAACGAATTTTAAAATGACTAAACTTTATAACAATTTTATTGAACAATAAAAAATTGTAATAAATAATCAACAATATTAAAAATTATGTGAAAGAAAGTAAAGATGAAATAAATCATAAATAAATAAATTATATAATATTTGACATGTATTAATTATAATAATAAAAAGTGTAATGTACAATTAATTTTGATTGAGTTTAAGATTATTATAAATTATTGCTATTTTTTTTTTTTTTATATAAGATTGCAAACAGTTTTTTTTTTTTAATGATTTTGATTTATATGGCAAATAATGATACAGATGGTTATCTTGAAAATTATTCGAAATATTGAAATAACATTTTTTTTTTAAATAGTTTCTGTTTCATATGAAAATTTAAATGTGCCCATAATTATGAAAGTGATCTAAGTCAAAATGAAAGAAAAAACAAAATGAGTTTATTAGTCATTACATACCACATTATTATAAACTAAATAAATTCAATGTAATTTTTACGATATTGTTAAAAATGAATCGTTAGTTATTTCAATATTACATTGAATTGATGTAACGTTCAAATAGAAATCTTGAAATATCTCGAAACAAGAGATACATAACTTAGATCACTTTCATAATTATAGGCACAAATATGCTCTACTTTTTATCTAAAACACCTGAATAAATTGACTGAAGGATTTATGTTCAAAAAATTAATTGACACATTAATGATTAACGGATTAGATAAATTTGAATTAATCCAACATTATTCTGTCATATTCATCGAATTATTAATAATTCAAAAATTCATTTCAAAAAAAAATCATATCAATAAAAATAAAATATTAAATAAAAAATGAAAATGAAAATTTATGAATTTAACATAAAAATCATTTTATAGTTTATTCACAAAGTCATTTATAAGAATTTAAACATACTGTATATTTTTACGTATAAACATTTCTATGCATTAGTATAATTAACTATTATTATTAGTATGAAATTATGATACTCTTTGAACTTCGGTTTTTCAAAAGAAACATCATTTTAAAAATACAAAATACAACAAATGTCTTGAAAAAGATCACATATCTAAACAACATAATTAAATATTAAATAAATAAGAATTATATAGGTATAATATTTAACACATGATATTAAGGAATTAACATAAACCCCATAATAGTAATAATAATAATAATAATATATCATTCTAACCCTTTATATATATATATCCGACACAAATGCTATATTTTATAGTTTATCATCTCATAACGAAAAATTTATAGTAAACTTATCCTCAACTTAATAGGGGGAATATCTCGTTCCATTGTATTCATCCTGACTAGTTTTATTGCAAAAATAAAATCAAATAAAATCAAAAGAATATTCGAACAAGTTTCGTTTTAAATCAAAACCCCAAACCTTTTGATCAGTCCCTTTTCTATTTTTTTTTTCTTTTTTTTCATTTCCATTTCGAAGAATACGAGGATGAATTTCTAAAACGAATTTTACCATCACCCACATAATATACTGGGTGATTCACCAACACTTGCCACTTAAATAGCTTACAAAGTATGATAGTAGCAGAAAAGTGGATAAAGAGAAAGTTGCAGTAAAAATTCAAGACTATAATATGACATTAGTATTTTTTCCCTAGGTTCAGTCATTTTCGAGATTTATTGTTCAACTTTGTTTTTTTAAATACAATGTTATATTTGAATACTCATTTTCGGATAGCGGCTGACAAGACGAATCCAATGATATGCAACATGAATATTTTTGAAGGCCAACGAAGGTAAAAAATGGCGAACTCTTCCTTGTCATGATCGCGTCATGGTCGTGTCAGGGTTGCATCAGGGTTGCGTCATACTTTAGTTGTTCCGACTACGGACGGAACAGATATCTTCCGAATAGTTTTATATTGGTCATTGTCAGGTTTTTGTATTTAATGTTGCACATCGTTGGATTCGTCTTGTCAACCGCTATCCGAAAATTAGTATTCAAATATAACATTGTATTTAAAAAAAAAAAAAAAAACAAAGTTGAGCAATAAATCTTGAAAATAACTGAACCTAGGACAAAAATACTAATGTCATATTGTAGTCCTGAATTATTCATGCAACTTTTTCATTAGTCACTTTTTAAACTTGTGAAGTTATTTAGGTGGCCAGAACTGGTGAATCACCCTGTATATTCTTATACCAAATTCATGTTTTTATTTTTTTTTATTTTTGTTCTATCTCAGTCTCATAATTAACGAATTATACCTAAGAGAAGGGATGTTAGCAAACCCAAGGTAAAAAATGATCTCTGATAGAATGATGGTTGAATTGTTGTTCCTTCTTGCCATCCCATAGTAAATTGGTTCTATCTAAGTTCTAAGAAATGGAAGGTTACACCTTTCCGAGGGCAAACCGGATTGTGGGCTTTGTATCGTTGGAAAAAAAAAAAAATGAAGTAAATGACTACGACTAGGTCAAACCATCCACAGACTTCTTTCCTAGGGCCTTAACCAACGAAATTGGTACGCAATACCGTTTTCTAACCTAGACTTATGGTTTGTTAGACAATCATAAAGAAACATAAAATCGATCATTACTTTTTAGAAATTACACGGTATATAGATATATATATATATAATATTGTTATAATAATTATAAACAAAATTAATGTAATATAATAATAATAATTCAATTGAGATAAAGGGAATAAGATAACACATATACACATATATTAAAATATATCAAAATAAGCACAAACAATTTAAATAAAATATAACCTTGTATAATTATTAATAATTATATTAATTATTGTATTTTTATTTATTATAATTATAATTATATTTATATTGGGACAACTAGTAGTAATAATATATTATTATAATAAATATATAATAATATATTTAATATAATAATATTTTAATTGAAATATAGAACATAACCTGTAAAATATATCAAAGTAAGCACCAAACTTACACAAATAATTTAAATAAAAGATAACCTTGTATAATTATTAATAATTAAATTGAGACAACTAATAGTAATAATATATAATTATAATAAATATATAAAAAATATTTATTATAATAATATTTTAATTAAGATATATATATATATAAAAAGAAACCTTTAAAATATTGGAGAATGGCGTAGCAATTCGACCTATCTAATCTAATTTGGAATTTAGCCACCAGATAGCGTATTCAAGTACTAGAGTTCCCAATATCAAAATAAGTACCAAACAATTTAAATCAAAGACAGTCTTGTATAATTTATAAATAATTATATTGGGACACCTAGTATATTTAATAGGACGTTTCGTTAGTTATTATATTAACAATAAAAATGATATTGTTCATTGGAAAATATTAATCAGTGAAATAATTGTAGGTTATAAGTAGACTCTTAAAGAATATAAAAGAATTGCCTTAGAGCGATAAGTTTTACGGTGTTACGAAGCAACCTTTGAGAAATTCTCGTCTTATAAGTACATAAGTATTTATATACTACATGTATATATATATATATAACATATATGTATATAAGAAAAGGTCGATGTACGTTGGGGGACTATATAAATTTGTATAGAAACATATATATATATATATATATATATATATACAGTATGTCAAACTGTATGGAATTTTTTTGAAACGATCTTCAACATGAAAATGAAACGAGGGCAAAGAGAGCAAAAGATGAAGAAAAATAAGAAGAAGAAGAAAAAAGATGCTTCCTCGCTTTAACGCTCCCATTGTGTTAGTTGCAACGAAAGTCATCCTCTTTGACTTCTTTTCATCGTATATTTTACATGAAAAGAACTTGTCACCCCGTTTTTTCCACATTCTTTCATACGATAATAATTATTCGTGACATTTTCTTTTTTTTTTTTTTTTCATTTTTTGTTGAACTGTGAAAGAAAAAGAGAACAAAAAATAAATAACACCCCTTTGAGTACTCTCTCTCTCTCTCTCTCTCTCTCTCTCTTTCTTTTGATCGTTTTCAATCTTACGATGAAATATTAAAATACTAATCTAAATTCTTTCTTTTTTCCTGCACACTCGTAAAAACTGGCATATGGAATTTGTTAGAAGGTACAAAATGGATATATATATATATGTGTGTGTGATATATCAGATACAAAAAAAATAAAATAAAATTAAAAATACAAACAAACTTAAAATATTATTTAATTGATGAGATACAAAAATGGTTGATGTAACACGTTAAATAATAGAAATAAATAAAAAATTAAATAATAATAAATACAAATTTAATTTAAAATATTTAAACGTGAGAAAATTACATGTTAAAAATGAAACAATAAAATATAAAATATAAAAAGGGGGTAATAATTAATTGAATAAAATACACTACACCCTCATCCCTCTACATTTAACAATTAAATGTACAAAAAAAACACGAGAGAATTAAACAACATTTCCTATAAATAAATAAATAAATAAATAAATAAATAAATAAATAAAAGAGTGAGAAGAGAAGTGAAGAAGTAGGTAGAAGTGTGAAGTGTGAAGGGTGAAGGATAGAGGCTCAGAAAAGGGATAAGAATGAAGATGAGGAAGGGGGTAGGGATGGGGGAGGGGTAGGAGGGCATCGAAGCGAAGAAGAGACTCGATCTTCCGGTTTATTCGCCGATCGAAAGTCGATGAGACTGATTCCCTTCAAATGAGTGAGAAAGAGAGAAGGAGAAATCCCATATACGTATACGTGTACACACGCATGCACACGCACACGCACACGCGCATATTCACATGATTAGAGAAGACTTGAAGAACGGAATAGATATTTTAATAAGATCGTTTTGAATTTATCCTAATTTATTATCTGGTTCTATCAGGAGAATATTTCTTTTTTTTTTTTTATTTCTATGTGTTTCTCTCTTTTTTGATTGGTTACTCGTATTTTGATTTGTAATCAGATTATATGTAAAAAGAATATAAATCAAATTAATGGAGAAATATTGGTTACGAGAAGATGAGTGATGGGTTGTTAAGAAATATTATGATTATTTTTGATGGTTTTTATAATAATTTTGTAAAAACCATGATGGAAAATATTAACAAAGTTTCAAATTTTAAAATATATATATATAATTTATATAATAATTTTAAATATATATAATAATATATCTTTTGATAATATAATAATTTATATACTAATTTGGTAATTATTATTATTTGTATTATTATTAATTGTGGCATTAGGAACTTGGAAATTAATTGCAGGAAAATAATTTGAAATATATTAAATATAATTATAATTAAATATATATGTATATACCTTTAATAATTAATTTAATAATAATAATAATTAATTAATTAATTAATAATTTTAATTATATAATTTTAAATAGAAAAAACAAATTAATTTATATTTTATTTAAATTTAAATCTAACCTAAAAAAAAAAATAAATAAATAAATAAAATAAAATTATATCCGTTCGATAAAACATTTCAACGAAAAAATCGATGAATAAAATTTCGATTAATCGGGCTAGTTGCATGAATGAAGAAAGAAAAATTCCCCCAAAAAAAAAATCTATGAGATGACTCTACTACCCCATTGTGAAAGAGTGGGTGTGTTCGAGTGGGGGGAAAGGTGAAAGGGGAAATGGGAAAGGGGTGATGATGATGATGATGTGTTGTTAACCGTATTTTCGATCGAGGCGCTTACTCTAGCGTAGAAAGTCGGTAAACTGTTGGAATTGCTAGTCACAGTTCGATGAATCGAACGAAGAAGAGTAGAGAAAACTCGTTTGGGTTAAACCGACCTCCTGACATAATTCGGTGAAATTATTCCTCCAGTCGTGTTAATAACACACGCGTGAGGACTTCTTTTTTTTTTGTTTTACCTTATACGGTTTTTTCTCATATACAATGTTTTACTGTAATACATTTTCATAAAGATGTGAGTCAAATTAACGAAATTTCAATTCTTATCTGGATATCATTGATTATTATATCTACAATCATTCATAAAATGATTTAATTTATATATATTTTTCTATAATCACGAATTTTTATTGAATAAAAGAAATCTTCGTTGAAATATTGTTTTGAAACTTTTTAACTAAATTTGTAATTCTAAAAACATATATATTTATATATAATATTTAATATTATAATAATAAATAATAGTAATAATATTTAATATTATAATAATAAATATGTAATATTAATTATAATATTATATAAAAATAACAAAATATGTAATATTAAATATTACAACTTTTACAATAATAATAATAATAATTACTAATATTGATTTATTTTAAATACGAAATAAAACTGGAAAATTATAATACCAATTCCTATTATAAATTTCTCATTATAATTTCTAATTATAATAAAATTAATATTAAAAGTACGAAATATAATAAAAAAATTCTAACACCACTTACTACCTAATCCAAATAATTTCTAATCAAAATCTAATAACATTATAATTAATATCTCAAATAAATACGCATACGAGAAAAACAATAAAACCCTGATAAATAATCATCCGATAATATCACGAAAATTCCTATTCCAAAAAAAAAAAAAAAGGATATTCGTCTATCTTCATGTTATATCAGTAGTAGTAGTAGTAGTAGTAGTAGTAGTAGTAGTAACAGTAGTAGTAAAGTTCTAGAAAATACTCACATTCGACTTACTACTTTCGATAGGTGTTATCAATGAAGAAGAGGAAAACAAGGGGGAGTATCAGGAGTTCTAATTAGTCGTCGAAGAAAACGTAATACGTTAGGGTATATAATCTTATCTCATGTAAACCTATATATACGTAAGTTCTCAGCACACAGGAACGATGTTTCCTTCTTTTATCTTCAGCTAGTTGATCTTTTAGCGTAATTCGGTCGGACATGCGCATGCTCAAGCACGTGTATATATATATTTACTTATACGTTTACATATACTACCTTTTTCCAAGTTTTATCAGAAATTCTTTATCATTCCGACATGACAAACACAACACAAGTGCGACCTAACTTCTCAACTTCCTCTCTCATTTTCTTTCGATTTCATTTCCAAAGCAAACGTCGTCGGTCAAAGAACTCACACACAACCGTCATTTTGTTCACTAACAATGTTTGTTATACCAGACAGAGACCGTGAGGAATGTATGCATTATATCATTACGAACTATTACCCATTACATAGCTCGTTACACCGTATATATCGTATATTATCCTAGCCTAACGTTAATAAAAAAAGTCAACTTTCTTTCTCTCTCTCTCTCTCTCTCTCTCTCTCTCACTTACTCTCTTTCTATCTTTTTCTCTTTTATTCATTCACTCTCATCGTCTTAAACCCCTTTTGCCACTGATGAGACTCTCGTTCTATTACCATGCACGATCGCACTTTCTGCACGTTTTCCTCCTGTTTGTATACGTTTATATATATATGTGTGTGTGTGTGTATGTGTGTGTAAATCAATCTATATATACAGGGTGATTCACCAGCACTTGTCACTTAAATAGTTCTGAAAGTTATACAGTAGCAGAAAAGTTGCATGAAAAATTCATGATTATAATATGACATTAGTATTTTTGTCCTAAGTTCAGTCATTTTTAAGATTTATTACTCAACTTTGTTTTTTTTTTTTTTAATAGGATTCGTCTTGTCATCCGCTATCCGAAAATTAGTATTCAAATAGACCATTGTATTTAAAAAAAAAAAAAAAAAAAACAAAACAAAGTTGAGCAATAAATCTTGAAAATGACTGAACTTAGGAAAAAATACTAATGCCATATTGTCGTTCTGAATTATTCATGCAACATTTTTCATTAGCCACTTTTTAAACTTGTGAAATTATTTCGGTGACAATAACTGATGAATCACCCTGTATATGAAGTTATCTACTATGGCTATGTGTAAGAACTATTTAATTTTGTAGCTAAATAATTCGAGTGATTTACGGGCGACATGAAACTCGATGATCGAGACGATAGTTCAATATCGGTTCAGTTTATTGAAAATACCTGTCCAACCTTCGACCACATTATTTAACGTTTTTATAAGGATAATGTAATGAAGAAGAAAAAAAAGAAAGAGAGAGAGAGAGTGAGAAACGTTGTTATTATTTTTGTCTTCTTTTGTTATTATTTTAATAAGCTATTCCGATCGTTGTCGATAATACAAGTAGCGTTTTTCAATGTACATTGATAATTAAACGATTCCGTGGTTAGTCATCCTTGATAACATAAAAATACGTTAAGTGTTGATAAAAAAAAAAGAATCAAATGTTCGATAAATAATATTTTACACAATACTACGCAATAATAACAAACGTGTTTCGAGTACTATTTCTATTATTAAGAAATTTCACAGTGAATTATGATAAATTTTATCTACAATGAAAATAAATAAATATTTAAACACGGTGTATTAATAAAACTAACACTTATATTTAATAATACTAAGAAAAATAATATAATGAATCAGTACTATTCCAAAAACAAAAACAACATATTATTATTATTATTATTAATTGGCATTAGGAACTCGAAAGTTCATTGCCGCAAATACCAAATCCCGCCATTGTTCCCGTCCCTGAGCGCAATTCTTCCATTCGCGTTCTTCGCATCCTATTTTTTTCAGGTCCCAAAAAAACAACATATATACATACATACATATATATATAAAAGAAAAGTGTATTTAGTTGTTTTCTTTCTATTAAATTATCTAGATTAGATATTCTATCTAAGAAGTAAGTTTAAATGCATTTATCATACACGATGGTTAATATCAAATATCGAGTGTGTTAATTTTTTCCCAAAAACAAACAAAAAAAAAAACAAAAAAAAATGATCAAAAAATAAATATAAATGAGGAAACTATTTATCATGTACATAATCCATTCTCTTTTATGTTCACTTTAGTTTTTTTTTTTCCTTTTTTTCAAATTACTACTTGCCAGTTTCCATCAGAAGCCAGTTTAAACGCTTTGTTCAAGAAAGCACGTGCACGATTTATGAATGTGCATATACGCGTTTACATATATATATATATTTATATATATATGCGGGTCACTTTCTCCAAAGCCAAGTAAATCCAAATAGAACAAAGTAAATCAAAGCAGAACATAATAGAACATAGAATTGAACTGAGTTGAACAGAACGGTGCAACAAAGTACAAAACAGTGCAATGCAATGGAGAACACACACAACACACATACATGTATATATATATATATATATAATGTCGTGTTTAAACGGTGTAAAGCACATGCTGAATCGGCTATTACGCAATCAGCACCGAAACCTTTCTCCGTAACATTGACTTTTTCGAACGTAATTGGCTCGAGCGCGCTCCGATTACTAATCGACGCCACGGTGAACGTGACACACATTCGATTTTAACCTCGACGAAGAGACAGAGAAGAACGAAACACGATTCCGCGTATTTTAACAGACCAAAATGTTTGTCTCAAATAACAATGTGTATTATAGTCTATTTACTTTTCTTCTAACCGGTGTTTCTTTAACTTGTATAATGTGTGTATTTCTATATACACCAATATACATAGGATAATATTTGAATAGAAAAAAGTGACTTGTATATGTATATATATATATATATATATATATGTGTGTGTGTATGTGTGTGTTAAATGAAATAATTCGATTTAAAAATCTCATATTAAAATAAATTATTAATCAACAAAGTTGTTGTATTACATCTGTAAACGTTACAAATACAATAAATGTTTGAATATAACAAATTTATCAAAATGGAGTAGGTACAATTGTTTCTATTTGTTAATCGGCCATTATCGATAACTACTAACGGTGAGATAAAAATAAGAAAAAAGTAAGCAAAAAAGAAATTGAACACAACTGGGCTTCTCTTCTCTTTTTACGATCTTCTTGGATGGGTCCCGCGTCCTCTTGAAAGAGTGTGCCCTCTCATCGGACGCCATTTTTTTTTGTCCACAAGCACTACCTTCGTCAAAAACCACCGTAACGACGATCATAAAAATGATTCGAGGAAAATTCTAATTCTTCCTTGTTTCGTAATAATGTTTGTCTAAGACTATAAAAAAAAAAATAAAAATAAAAATAAAAATAACAATAAAATGACAAGGAAAAAGGTGGTGTACCTTTTGAAGGTATTCAGGAATGTGTGCGTTTAAGTCGTTTTACGTGTTTTTCTAGATTATAAACGTTGTCTTTGATATCTGCCATCGAAATAACTATAAAACTTTACCTACTTTGTATTAATACGATGATAGAGTAGTTTTTTTTTTTTTTATATTTTACAGGAAAACGAAGCTTCTTCGAAAGAGAATCCTATATATATATATATATATATATATATACACGTAACGAGGCCAATGCACTGTTAATCGCTTACGAAAAGTACAAAAAAAAAAGAAAAAAAAATTAAATGATCGAGAATAAGCGCGCGAGTTTCGAAAATATGTATTTACCTTCCAATCAACATCTCTACTCTTCGTGATATCGTGAATAACGCAACTATCATGGCGGTCGTAGCTTGAGGTAAGCTTTTGTGCAACAATGTTATTGGATACCATTTTATGAAACTTATATTTAAAAAACAAAAACAAAAAACAAAATAAACTAAAAAGAAAATAATTAAAGAACACAAGAAAAAAAATATACAAATATATATATATGTATATGTATACGTTTTATAATATTTGTAATACTTTAAGAATATATATATATATATATGGCAAACGATATAACAATAGATAAATAATAAAAATTATTAAATGCATATATATATATATATATATATATATATAAAATAAAAATATTTAAAAAAAGAAAACTTACCAACACCGGTCCTTCCGTTGCACCGCTTAGATTTCCGTTGCTAAAAATCTCGAGAAGAAAATGCGATTGTTTCCTATCTTCACTGTTAACTTCACTTCGTAGCACACTTATATTATTGTATATATATATATATATATATGTATATATGCACCTAATATGTATCCGTTTTTATTTTGTCCCTTCGCGTATATACGTATACGTATATTATTGTATTTTGACGAGAGAGACCGAAGCGACCGTACAGTACGTTAATATATACTTTCTTTTATTTTGAAAATTACAAAAAAAAAGTAAAAAAAAAAAAAAATGACGATGACAAAAGCGAACTCCTCGACGAGGTTTATCAAAGCGATGCAATTTTTTCGCTAAGGAAAAAACGAATAAACAATGATAAGAATATAGAGAGAGAAAAAGAGAAAAAAAAGTCGAACGAAGCGAAGGGGAAAAAAAATAGCCGCGACGACGCCGGCCCTGGTCTGACGTTCAGATCACTGACCAATACCACTCGAAGCTGACGCGATACTGAGCGAGCGCGTATCTGGCAAGCCCGCGACAACCGGCTCTGAACCATTCGGCTATCTCCGGCCGGCGCTCGGTTAACTTCGGCTGCATGAACCTACACGAAAATGCTTGCTGTTCTCCACCACCACCATCACTACCACAGTATCTCCGACTGTACTCTCGTCGTATGCTGTGTATACCATAGGAATATACGTGTGTATGTGTGTGTATGGGTATTTATATACGTTAAAAGAGTCTACATCGAGATAAATGTGAACGTATGCGAAATATCCCTATGCGTGTATGCATCCAATATATGCCGACGCGTCCGAAGGGTATAGGTACGCCCACGCAATTTTGACTTCACTGTACAGAGATCTCTAGGGACTCTGTCCTTATGGCAATATCAAGAAAAAGATCTGCTCTCTTTTATTTAATTTTGATTTTGAAAAATACTTTTTTCTTTTTAAACAATTACTATTTTATTATATATATATATATAAATGATTGACTTTTATATAGTTAACTTTTTACTCGGTACAGTGTAACCTATACACCATATAAATATTAAATGTTTTTTTTTAACACCCTATGTATAATTCGTGTATTTTATTATTCTAATATAATTAGAGTGCATTAAAATATTAAAATAATTGTTAATTAATCGAAAGAAATGTGTATTGTTATTGAAAAACACCAAGTATATAATCGGAGTACCGTCATTCTCGAAATTCACCTTTAAACTGACAGGTGGTTATCTATGAAAATTCTTAGATTAAATGTTGTTTATATGACTTTTCGAACATTACGCATGTGCATAAAGAAAATAATTCACCTAATTAATAGAATTTAAAATTATAACAGCGTAATTCAAGTATTTTTTTGCATTCTAATGTAATTATTTTGACGCACATGCGCAATGATGACTACGTGGTTCAAATTTTGCCGTAATGTAAGTAGAATGTATTAGAGTGTTCAAATAACTTGTTAAATAACCAAAAGGAATGTATATTGTTACTTAAAAATACATATATATATATTTATATATAAAAATATATATATGTTTTATGTGTATATGTGTGTATATACATAAAAAAAAATCGAATTTATTTTGTCATTACAATAAACCTTTGTTACCAACGAGACGCCTTCAAATACTTTTGTCGCCAATTCTCTTTTGTAATTCATATACAAGTATATATTCAATAATATTACAGCACTGTTAAAAAATGTTTGGAACGAGACGTGATGTCTCTTACAACATCGATTAGTTATTTCTTCTTTACATTTCTAATTTTTTTTTCTTTTTTTGTACTAACCTGCTACTGGAATTCTCCCCACCTACACTCCTTCAGTCTCGAGTCTCATGCATATCAATGTTGTACAGTAGCCGGATCTTCAAATTAATTGTATAAACTGTTACAAGTATACTTAAGAGTCGTAATAAATAAAAGTTACATGATCAATGATAATACTTGTAGGAAATGACAATTTGATCGATATTAACGATTAGAAAATAATATTGAAATTATCGTATGTTATCGATACTGTTATTTAAATCATGTCTCGTACGAATGAATTGTGCAAATGAATGCATGGATTTGATAATAACAGAAAGTTATTCGAGAATATACGTGACATAACGTAACATCAAGGCGTATAACAAAATTACACGGCATTACAAGCAATCCTGACGTTGAGTACAATATTCTAGTATGTAATAGAATGTAAGAGAGATCACATAGACATCTAAGTCGTGAAGTTTGTGATCTTAAAAGCTAATAAAATAAAGATCGATGGTTGTCGATAAAAAAAATAAAATGGAAAGAGTACGATCAAAAATACAAATAATATCTGTTTAAGTATTCATCAATTTCAATGAACCTGTATCACTATATGACGTACTGTAATGTCATATTTTTTTTTATATAAATAAAAATGTCCAACGTTATAATGCAGTAAATATTTGATTAAATACATTCTTAGAAATGACGAGAAAAAAATTAATTCAAAGATAACACGCGATCATAAACGTCATCGACAACCATCCAAGTTTATCACGTTGTCACGTGATTAACCAACCCCTTTGGTGTATGTATAGGTAGGGTAACTTCACAATTCTCTCGAGATACGAAACTTTATTAAAACTAAATATAAAATTGTTAATTAGATTGAAAGAAAATAAGAGGGTTTTAGACTTTCGTATTAAACAAATATACTATAAAAGTCAAATTATTTCTATCATATGCTATAAATCATATCGAGGAAGATATCGAGTCAATGTATTTTTAGAAATAACGGTTAACAAGAAAGAACAGGTATCACCGTATATATTCACGTATAAGCGACGAAGGTCTGCTTTACGATTAAAGGGTAGGGAAGAGGGATGGGGTGGGGGGATGGAGATGGGAAATATGCAAATGAATTATAAAGTATTAATCGTAAGCACGAAACATGAAAATTCAGTCGTATTCTTTTAGGGCTAAATATAGATACGTGTACGAAGGGTTGAGAAATAAAATAATGTATGTCACGTAAATACAAAAAAATTGCATTATTAATAATTGAATTTTTCATGGTGTATTTATATAAGTTTTATATGATACATAATAGAATCTTCTAACTTTGAAAATTTGCATAAGATGTTAAAAAACCGATTTTTAGGTTATATTATTACTAGGATTGTTTTTACATAACTCTTTTTTTTTTATTTTTATTTATTTTTTAATTTATGACAAATAAAATAATAATTTATAATTAATAATAAATTAAATATAATGAATAATAAATATCTATAAAAATTCTTCGTTTTATTGTACCACCCTAAATATCAAATATCTGTCGCAAAATCAACGAACAAATTTTTTGTAGAAAATATTGAAGAAAATAAACATAAAAATAAAATTATAATTTATTAAAAAAAAAATAATATTAGAAAAAGTTGTGTTAATTTAAAGAAGAATTGAGGCCAAACGCGTTCTCTTATGATCGACGTTCAATTCGAACGAACGAACGAACGAACGAACGAATGAACGAACGAACGAACCTAAAGAACGAAGAAACGAACCGTGAGTCCGCGTTCGTGAGATAATTATGGAAATGAATTTCGATCGTTATGGGGGCGTGTACTTACGGGCTTCTCCGTGACACGACCTAACCTCAACCGAAGAACCAGGAGGAGGGTCAGCAGTCCAGCGTAATTTTCTTCAACAATTTTCGTGCCTTCGTAGCGCAAAACGTTCACCATAGGTAAGTACACGTACGTACGTAACTACTTACGTTGTACACATGAATCCGAACGGTATGTAAGCATGGTGTTACCTAGAACGAATCACCTTTCTCAATAATCTCATATCCTACCGGATATATATATATATATATTTTACAAATCTTTTTTTTACATGAATCCAATTGGTTCATAATTCGCTAGAATACAATTGGAATTTTAGATTGAAGATGAAGGGTGAAAGTATTTAGGTATTTGAGTCATGTTAAGCGCGGATGCGACATGATCGTTTAACAGCAACATCCGATGAGATTTACTGACGATTCTCACGCATGTAACCCATGGAAAAGAGAGAGAGAGAGAGAGAGAAAGAGAGAGAGAGAGAAGGATAAAGGATAAAAAATAAACTCATACGTATTACAAACTCGCATTTGCACAAACACGAAAGAGTTGCATACGATTATTTTCAAACAACGTAATTAAATTACTTTCAAGATTTACCTATGACTACGTACATACATAGAAAATTATTTGTGTAATTATTTTACATTTATAAAACGAAATCGAAAGGAAATTTGAATAATCGTGTATAACTTTTTCATTTCAATCAAATATAAATAGTTTTTTTATACAACTGTTTCAAAAATGAATGCCCCCCTCCAAACGTTTATATTATTCGATTAAAATGTTATATTTGTATGTAACATTGAATGATATTTCTTCCGGTTGTTCTCATGAATTCATCGAAAGTGGACGCCTACGTGTATATATATTTAAATACATAGAGCAGAGATATATATAAAAGGGTGTACGCGAGAATGAACAGATATCGAAGAGGTTGTTCTTGCTGCTGTTGAATACTCTGGCGCTTTCGGTACCGTTATCGTAGTTAATCCTTACTTTAAACCAGTCACACGAGAAAATCTTACGTTCGGCAAAATTCTAAGTGGTGCGACTGGTTTATCATTGGCGACGATGGTTTATTTAAACTCGAAAGCCGTCAACGATGGAAAAGTCGTCAAGCTCGATTCATCTTCAACGATAATAATATATATATATATATATTATAAGATACATCTCTTTTCCCATTGGTGTTCATCCATGCATAAGCACGATTTCCTTGATTTTGCGAATCAGCTTATCTACGGCAAATTCTTTGACCCCCGCGTAATCACCTGCCACAGCAACTTGGCACCGATCGCTTCAATGGCTTCTTGACAGACTACAACACACCAGAGAGAAACCTGTTTGTCATGTACCTCTCGTTCTCTTGGATATATTAACAGCACTCTCTTGCTCGCGAGCAATGGCTTGCACTTAAAGGGAACTGTGTTGTTGTTGTTGTTGTTGTTGTTGTTGTTGTCTGTTAAATATGCAACGCAACCAACAAACGTCGTACGCGACAATAGAAAGAACTTATCGTCTCGACGAATACTTGTAACTCCTATCTCTATCTTCCCTTTTATACAATATTCAATAGTACAATTTGTTTGCATTATAAAATGTTTCTTTCCCTTTTTGTTTTTTGTTTTTGTTTTTTTTTTCAAAACTTGATCACATCTCATTTATCCCTCTCTTATATATGAAACCGATTAAAAACAAGAAATCGCGATTAATATCCGACAAAAGTCAAAAGTATAACCATAATCCGCGTAATTTCGCTACGTAATAATGATTCTTCCTTTGGAGGAGGCGTCTCAAGGTCAAGAAACGGCGGAAGTGGTCACGCACGAGTAAAATAACCGACAAAAGTTTATACGCACTAGGTTTATTAGACGTGTACTACAGGAACATTATTCCTCTGTTCCTTTTATAAAGTAGATCGAACAAGTTGGATAACAACCCCCTCTGCGTAAGATCGGTGTTCAAGGAAAGATAGACGACTACTACTATTACTACTACTACTACTACTACTACTACTAGTCTAACTATACTTCGATAATCGTAGAATGTGTCGTCGTGTTGAAAAGGCAATAGGCATTTCGTCACACGTCTTGATTCTCTCACATCTTTCTTTATTTATTTCTTTTTACGTATGCGTGTGCACACGCGAGAATACGAATGGCAAGGGGGTTGGGTGGGAGGTAAAAGAAAAAGGGCACGTCGACGAAACGACGAAGATATCGTAAAGGATCAGCAACGTAATGTGTGCACACACGTCGAAGCAAAAGCCTGGCTACCACCACAGTCAGGTTAGCAACCTTTATTTGCATACCGTATTATTTTCTGCTTGTAAAACCGAACAACCGGCGATCCGGTCAGTCAGCGGGAGAAACCTTCGAGACAACCGCCGTCCTTCTCATCCTCGAAGTCGAGTATGACGTGGGGCCTCTTCTAGTATAATTTTCCATAAGAGAAAATCACATATAATATTATTTATGAATTTTCCAAATCTTAAATTTAAAACTTTGTTTCATTATTTGTCAATAATAAAGAATTATTTAATCAAAGTTTAAACCTCCACTCTTTTATCGATGACAGGTTTTAGAAGATTTTAATAGGACACTTCGATTATCCCAAAGAGACCGTTAATGACAAAACTAGCATAGGGTTCATCGACGTCCAATCAATAATTTTCCATCCTTCTTCTTAAGTTAGACGCACATCATACAGTATTGTTGGCGTTGCCGCTTCACCGGTAATTACTAATTACAGGCTTTGATAGAAGTCACGGCTCCGGAAGTGAGCGTACCACCATGATACCTAACACGCTACGACGTACATTTAATATATCTCTCTCTCTTTCTTTTTTTATTTTTCTTTCTGTCTTTTTCTTTGCCAATATCACCTAATATAGAAACATCTTCGATCGCTGCCAGTCAACTAACCCTTTGGTTCGATCAGGGTACTACGCTCTTTGGACCTTTGACATAAAAGCTTGGCTTTTTTTTTTACAGTAAGTATGATAAAAGTATTTACACACTCATGTATATAAATTTTATATATATATATATATATATATATATAAGTAATACAAATGTGGTATATTATAAAATAAAAAAATTTAATGTAATTTAATTTTCATCCACATTCAGTATTTTTAATAATATTGTTGACTAAAGTATTTTACTAACTATCAAAATGGCGGGAAAAAGTAATTACTTATATTACAAATTATATTATATCTAATTATAGTAATAGTATAAATTAAAAATGAACAAATCATCTAAAGATATTTATTTTGAATGACAATACATCTTTCAATGTATTCGTGACGCCTTCATTCGACATTTTGGCGTTATTTAAATTGAATAGATTTAACATAGTTAATCTTCTTCATGATCACCTAGCATTTGAACTTTCTTAATGGTCTCTCTATCTCTCTCGTTACTTTTACAATTATTAGCATACGTTGAGGAAACGTCATCGACGTTTGATTATCGCATCTCGATCATCATATTGAATCTTCCTTCTAAATAATATCTCATGCATCATCGCGTGTTCATTAATCATACCATTTAACTGTGGTATCAATTGCGCGACGCCATTTTCCTTGACCCAAATACGCAACATTTACAATACATTCCACTCATTCTTTAAAACCTTTTATAGATATTGGTTCATTCGTTAACCCTTTACACTAGAAATACCAATCTCACTGAAACGTGAAAATATTTGTTTATTTATAAATACTTGTTTCAACATATTATCAAGTACTCTCAAATTATACTTATAAATTAATAAATGATATAATAATGTTTATTACACAATGACTATGAGAGTATAATTTAACGTAATTCACGTGTAAGAGGTTAATAAATAGTTCTTCTCTATATATATATATATATATATATATATATATAAAAGAGTGATAGATAAATTTCTTTGTAACATAATCGATCACGTGCCGAATGACGATTTCGTTTGACGATGCGTAACTCGTCGTATCGTATCTTGTTTGATAAAATGGTCAGATAGATATCGTTGCCAAGAGAGATACATGAGGAAAGTTAATAAAAAGTATTGAAAGTCACAGTAGTAGTGCGCATAATTGTGCAAAAAGCGACAGTGGATCGATTTCTTCGTCGTACCACGACTTGTACGGGTTCCCATAATAAGAAAAGAACTTGTCATGGGCCGCAGGTGCGAAAGATGCGAGAAAGCGAGAGAAAGAGATAGACTTCATCCACTATTACTGTTCATGTCCGTTGTAGCTAGAGTGTTCAACGATAACCGGTGGCTAGCCTTAAACGACTTACCTAAAACAACAATTTAATGGTCACTGATCGACGATGTTGCTCGCTTGTCAACGTCAAGGAGTTAGTATCGTTTCAAGCATTCCCACGTCGATACTACTTGACGTCGTCCTTCGTATATATCCTCTTCGTACCAATGAACAGTGACAATGTACTCTTGCAGTTAAAATCACCTTTTCCATCTAAAATCAATTTTTTCTAACATCAAACTTCACCAATACGATGACAAGGAAGATATATCATAAACGAGATTAATCTTACAATATATTTTTTTCTTTTCTTCTACCTGATATTCATTTATATATGCTTCTATGTATTTTTTAAGTTCCTCCATTATTTTTTAACTATATATATATATCATTTTTTAGATCTATTATTATTCTTTATAAAAAAAAACAATTGTAAAAAATCTTAGGACAAGCTAATATTTTTAAAAACACGTATTACGTGTGTATATATATATATATATATATAGATTATTTCATATTTTCGCGCTCGCCATATTTAAGTATCATAAAAGTTAAGAACGTCTGGCGGTAAACCACGGAACGATGAAACCACAATATTATTCGTTTAAGTCGTATCTACATGCACTTTTACTCATTGGTAGGTGAATACATTTTTTTATATTTAAATTCATTCTTAAATAAAATCTTTTTAAATGCAAATTAATATAATTCAAATATATAGATAAATTTGAATATAATTTTATATTAACGATTATTTACATACTAAAGATAAAAGTACATTTTTAAATTGAAGTAAAGGAAATGATATATAATTCATGTCTACCAATCACGATTTTTCATTTCTAAAATTATATTGGAAATGGTTGCAATTGTAATATAATAAAAAAAAATCCTAATTTTTTTTCAATTATTATCAATATTATTTTAATCGCATTAAATACGTGAATATAATGCAAGTTATGATAAAAAGTGTACGTTATTTAAAAAAAAAAAAGAAAAAAGAAATTACCGTTGAATATAGAGGGCGTTGAAATCGGATTTCAACTCATCCAATTTCATGAAGTTGGTAGAACTGCATAAACGACACTCAAATGACTACGTAGTAAGTATTTCTCTGGTAGCCGTTCTTTCTACCACTCAAAATGGCGGATCAGGTACGTATTCTGATATTAGTTCTCTAATTAAGCAAAAAAATATCTTTTATTAATGTTTAATATTATAAAATTAATAATATTTTGTCAAAATAATTATATTAAAAGTAATTATTTATAAAAAAAAAGTGTAACTTAGTCAAATAAACTACAGGTACAGGTTAAAAGTTGTCGTCGCTGCACGTGGTTAAGGCGTTATATATTTATAAATGCATTCTGTTTCAATGCAATCAATATATATATATATATATATACTATCCAATTAATAATCGTTTCTTTTTTTGTTTAAAGAAAGATTATGTGATTAAAATTTAATATTTAATTACAGAATGAACGAGCTTTTCAAAAACAACCCACGATCTTTCTTAACCGTAAGAAAGGTCTGGGACCCAAGAGGAGGAAGCCTATGAGATACTACCGCAATATTGGACTTGGTTTTAAAACACCACGTGAGGTAAGATCACATTTGTTTTCTATTTTTTTTTATTTTAAATAAATATTATGTTATTTATTCATTTATAGGCTATTGAAGGTACATACATCGATAAGAAGTGCCCATTTACTGGAAATGTTTCCATCAGAGGACGCATTCTTACCGGTGTGGTTCAAAAAATGAAAATGCAAAGAACTATTGTTATTAGAAGGGATTATCTACATTATATCAGAAAATACAACAGATTTGAAAAACGTCATCGTAATATGAGTGTACATCTGAGTCCATGCTTCAGGTACAGTATTATTAAATTATTATATATATATATATATTTGTAAAGTAGCGTACACAATGTTTCATATGATGATTTTTTAATTCCACGACGGTCTTCTTAAGAAATTATTGAAGATAATGGAATTCTGATAAAGTTTTATTTAAATTTATAAATAATATTGCGTTGATTTAAGTGCACTCTTATTGAATATTCTTAATTTTTGTTTTATACAGAGATGTTGAAATTGGGGATGTAGTTACTATTGGAGAATGCAGACCTCTGAGCAAGACAGTAAGATTTAATGTTTTGAAAGTTTCAAAAGGAACTGGTTCTAAGAAAAGCTTCAAGAAATTTTAAAAGTCAGTTTATTAAAATAAGTAAGTATTGTTTTGTTTGTTTCATGTATTATATATAAATGTGTAGATTATTTTGAAGAAAAATATATTTTATAAATGATGATAATCTACGACGGTCTTCTGAATATAGAATGAAAGATAATCAATTGTAAACTGAATTAATATTTTGACATTTTTTTTTATAATCTAAGTTTTATGAAAAATTGTATCTAATTATTTATTATTATTTTACAGAGTTATACAATTCAACAGATGAAGAAACTGACTAAGATATATACATCAATAGTTCTACATTTTGGAAATAATGGTATATATTAATTATTACCATTTTTATGTATAACTGAAAATAATAAACAAGTTTGTATTTAAACACATTTTTATTAATCATGTTTTGAAAATTGATGTTTCAATTATTGTAAAAATATATTGAACAGTAGGAATTTAGAAATAGGAAAATGTTAAATTGAATATTATTTAGATATTTGTCTTTTCATTCTTACATAAAAGTTTATCATATCAAAGTATTATTTTATAATGTCATAAATTTTGGATAAAATAGTGTCTAGCAAAAGCACTTATTGTCATAAGTAATTACATTATTACATACAATTTTGAGAAAAACCGTTCCATTTTTAAATATTACAAAATCGTTAAAAAACAAAGTACAATTCAATATAAAATAATTTAATTTAATATATATCTTATAAAAATGTGCAGTATAAACCACACTAGATACTTTCGAGTACAAATTAAAACTATATATTCTCTTATTAATAAATATATATATATATATGTATATATTATTCATATATAAAGGCACTTTTTTTTAGTAATTATTATTATATCGAGATTCTAATTTTTCATGTATACTTACAAACAGACTTAATTAACACATGCAAATGTTTTTTTTCATGATTACATTTATACGGTTTCCATTTACATGCTGTTTTCGTGGAATCAGTTACTATATTTCTATATTTTATGTTACTTTAATGGTTTTCTTTAGAAGTTATATACAATATGTATATAATAGGACCAGCTAAACCTAATAATAGAGTAGCTCCCAAAAGTTGAGTCCACGATAACCCACAATCATCACCAGAACATTTAAATGTATCCACAATATGTGATTGTGTTATTACCTCACTTTCTGTAGAATTAAGTAACTGATCGGTTTCTGTTGAATATGTTTCTGATGTGTTATTTGATTTATACGTTGCTAAAGGTTCGCATACTGAATTTAGTATAATATTATTAATTTCAGTTTTAGGAAGATCAATAGGAACAGAAACATTTGTTAAATTTATTAATGGTTGCACTCTTGTAATAGTATCTGATTCAGTTAATGCAGAATCATCGTTTAATTTTTCTTCTTTTACTGTTGAAGTTTGATCCAAACTTTCTGTTAAAATAGAAAATGGTTGAATTGGCACTTTAATGTGTCTCCGAGCATATATTTCATTCTCTTTATGAATCTTGTTTATTCTTTTTAATTCTGATATCTATAATCAATAATTAATGATATTGAATAGAAAGTTTATTTAATTTTGTATCATTCTTTGAATTTTTATGTATACATACTGTACATCTGTATCGTAGTGCTAATGCTTGCAATGTATCCTCTGGTTTAACTATCACATTTATCACTTCCACTTTCCTCGGGGAAGATGTAGTACTAGTGCGTGTCTGTAAAGGAAAATTTTCTTCATCTTCACTATTTTCGTCATCCGAATAAAGAAATACATAATGGGGAGAACCTTCCTTCTGATTTCCACGCTGATATACCATTTGTGTCTAAATACAAATTGTAAATGTATATTAAAAAATATATTAAAAAAAAAAATAATAATAATAATAATACATATCAAAAGATGAAAGACATCATTAAAAGATTATATCAAGATAATTATTTTAATCTTAAATAAAATAGATAAGAATTTCTTTTGAATATTGTTACAAATCTAACCTGAAATCTAAAATATTGTATTCGTATTTAATCATATGCACTTAGTATTAATATTTTATGATCAGTATGTGAAATATTTATAAATGTATTATTATTTTAATAATAATCATTGTGAATTACTTGATATTTTCTTGCCAATGCAATATGCAATACGTTTAATCTGTCAGAGTAGATGACAGATCATCATATATGTATAAGTAAGCAAAGTACGAATCGAGCGCCATCTATGTTACGTTATCGTATTCAATACATAATGTCTATATGCATCGGTAGTGAAACAGTGAATTATTCGTTTGATGCAAACACGTGAATATAATGGATTATCCAGAACATGGGGAGGTTTTAAAAGATACAAGCAGATGTGCTCATCTTCGAGCTCAATTAAAATTATGTCTACTTGAAACGGATTGTTGTAAAAAAGTAAATAATTCAAAGTGACATTTCTAACCTTAAAAATGATTTAATGATGCAATGAATTTTTATAACAATTTGAACATTTTAACCTATTGATTGAATTTCAATACAATAATTTTGTTCTATTTTTAGGAGAAAATCACACCAAGAGAATGCCTTCGAAGTAGACATCCAAGTGTGCCAGATGAATGTTATACCTATATGCAAACATTATTTGATTGCAAGCATTCTATGGTAAGTACATAAATGTAAATTATATATATATATATATATGTGTATACACAGTTGTGGCTCGTGATTTGATATCAATATAGCAACTTTCAAAATATATATATACCAGGTTTTAAAAATAGTATTATCGGTTACAGTCTTGTTGTTGTCAAATATGTTTCTCATTGCAGTTATTTGTTCAGTTTGAAAACCACTTTTCTTTCATTCAATTATTACAGTTGTAAATTGTCTTACAGTGTATATTTTTAAAGAAATTACAAAACAAGGAAAAAACATATCATCAGTGTCAACCAATGCGTTTAACACAAAATGTGTTACGGTCAGTTATAAAATTGTTGGTAATGTATCGTACATGTTATAGTGCTATTTAACAAATCAAGAATTCTTATTACATAAATGGTATATATCTTTCTATATATATATATATATATACATTGTAAAACATATGATTTTCTAAAGTTGAGTCATTTGATTCGCTATAATAAAAAGTATAAAACGATATACATAACATCGAACAAAGTTTTTATTATTTTTAGCTTTCAACAACCCTTTGCAATACTTCATAGTTTAACATGTATATATATATATATGAGAGCAATAAGCATAAGAGAATATTTTGATTTAGGATTACATAAAAGTTGTATTTAAAAATAAATATTAAAATAATATCCAAATGAACAAAGTTTGGAACGATGAAAGATCTGCTCAGGTAAAAGACATAATTTGATGATACAATTTTCTTTAATTGGTCATTCTAGTTCAAAAATTGAATAAACATTGTTTAATAAATTGAAGATTGTTAGCTTGTTTTGCTTATATATATATATATATATATATATGTGTGTGTGTGTTTTTATAATTTCTATTATATAAATATCATGCGTGTTATACTTCAATTAGTTTAGTTTAACATTTGAAAATAACCCCTTTATTTGATCCTTGTATTTGGTGAAAAAGATGAGCGATAACGTCATCTTTGATTGTTGATTTATTTAAAAGAAATCTTTTATCAATTACCATCATAGTCATTGCATTTAAATTTTCGTAATAAACATTAGTCCTTAAAAATTCTTTTATCTTTTGTAACGTTGAAAAACATCGTTTAGTTTCCGTTGTTAACATAGGAGTGGTCAAAAGTATTTCAATAATCGTAGTAATTTCACTAAGAATATGATGTAAATCGTTATCTATTATAAATTCGTATAAATCATATAATTGATTATAATGATGCATACTGTCGTTATCATAAAATATTTGAAGTTCAGTTTTAAATTTGTCTTTATTGATCATAGGATATGCTTCAATAATTAATTTCATTTCTTTCATGGGAAATTTATTTTTAAATTGTTCAATATTATTTTTGTCAAATAACGTAGCAGCTGCTAAATGTTTATGAAAATGATTTCTGTGTTGAATATCAGTGCATAGACAGTTACATACTTCTTTAGCTTCAATGATGAGTTCGTTTACAAAATTTTTACAATATTCCGAATTTTTTATTATGTAAATATTATTTTTAAAGTTTTTTATATAATCGTTCACTTGAAATACATTAATCGTAGGTGATAACATTTGATTGTAAATTTTGTCAATGTGTGGCATTATCTGATTATAAAGTTCCAACCAAAATAAGAATTTTTTATTATTTAAATAATGTAATATTCCTGTAGTTTCTGCAATAATTTGATCATTGTTTGACGTTGATAAAATTTCATTAAAACAATCCCGTAATGGTTCTAAATATTCGTAAACTTGTTTCACCGTGTCTATGTTAAATTTCCATCTTTTATTAGGTGGTAAAGAATTACTAATGTTTACGTGTTTATGAAGTATGTTTAAATATTGTGGTGATTTTAAAAAAAATGTTGATATAGCATTAATATATGAGTAACTTATTTTCGAATTATTCGTAATACTTGCTATATTTTTCATTATAAGATTTGGTTGATGAACATAACAATTAACAAAATGTGCATTATTGTAGAATTTTTTGACATTCGTTTGAATAGTCTTTTTTATACGATTCATAAATATTGCACCATCAAATGTCTGAGCTATTAATTTTTCTTTCTTATCTTGAAATATAATATTTAATTGTTCTATAATAATTTGACTTATGCTTTTTACAGTTTTATCAGTTGGAGTAAAAAATCCCCAAAAACGTTCAATTAATTTATTATTTAATAAATATCGTAAAATAATCACCATTTGATAATGTTCTGTAACGTCAGTTATGTCATCAATTATAACAGCTACGAATGATGTTTTTTTAACATCTTCAATGATTTCATTTTGATATACTTTAAAAAGATAATCAGTCATATTACTCCTAAGTCTTTGAAAGGTTTTATTATCTTTTAAATTTTCTTTTACATAATGTGATTTAATTGCAATATTAATTAATTCGTTAAATTGATTTTGAATTGTCAAATAATTCGTATCATTATTAAATTCATGCAAAGGAATAATCAAATGTCTACAATATATTATACATTCGATTAACTCGTTTAAAATTTTATTATCATTATATGGGACCATTTTGTCATTATCTTTAATAACAGTATTAGAATCTTTCCTATGTTTATTATGTAATTGTTTTAAAAGAGCCAAAGCAACGCCATTGTTTATATGATCAGCCAATTTTTCATGTTTTGCAATTTTGTCATTTAATTTATGTATACTAGAAATTCCCCTCTCTGTCCATAGTTGTTCACCTCCCATTAACAAACATGGATAACAAAACAATGCATTTCTTGTTTCACAACCGCACAACCAATTCTTCATTTCATAATATTGTTTAACTAGCGTAATATCGTTGTAAAAATCATCTTTAAATGTAAAATCGGGTAATGGACGTTTGACATTTTTTAGAAATAATTCTTCGACATTATTTATATGACTTGGCTTTAAATATTTAAAATGTTGTATTTGAATTACAGTTTTGATCTCAGTACTACTAGAACAAACATTTTCTTCAAATTTAGTTATTGTCGTCATAATTGTAAATAATTTTAATAATGATAATTTACATATAATACAACAAACTGTTATCTTTTAAATGTTAATTATAACGTACGAATTATTTGATGTCACATAATGTTATTACGAACACGTAAACTGGTGGATGTAAACAGCGATACTGTGCAATAAATCTCATTATACAGATAAATATATGTTTATGTGAGTATTAATATGACATTGTGTGATAAATATAATACATTCATAAATCAATAAATGTATTTATTTATATTTAACTAGGATTGCTTCGGCACGTGTTGCTGTGGCTCACAATCAGTTCAATAGACACGTGTCTTTAAGTCAACGAATTATCTTATATCACCATCTATTAGAATCTTATCGAACTAACAGAGATAATCATGACTCTTTGTTAATAAACAAATAATTCGTAATAAAATAATATTGCGATTATAAATTGAGATCTAAACTATCCTAACTTTCAAGTTGAATGAAACTGCACACAGTGTGGAAAATTTCATTGAAATCGGTTCAGTAGTTTAGGAGTCCATTGCGAACAAACAACGTGACAAGTAATTTATATATATATTAAGAAAGATTGGTGCATAATTATCAATCGTATGAAATTTATGCAATTATTCATAATTATGTATTTCCAAAATAATTATATTCACCTTTCTATTATTTAAAGTAAAACAAAAAAAACAGATATTTTATATATTAAGGTATATTATTAAAGGTATTTTAAAAAAAAAAAGGTAATTTTTCATTAAAAAAACAATGCATAAAGAAAATATTAATTAATTATGTATTAACTTAATTATAATAATTTTACAGTACCACCCCATAAACGAGCCATTTCTGTGTATACACATATATATTTCTATATATTTCTATATATATATATATATATTTAAATAATACTTGAAATATTCTTTTTCTTTTCTTTTGTGTGTGTTTTATTTTATTTTATTTTTAGTTGGACGGAAGAAGAAGATTTCGAGGAATAAAGGGTTAAATGAGTAAACAACGTTTTTCACTTTGATCACTTTTTTTTTTGGTGATATGTGAAAACGTATTAGTTGTATTTTGTAATATAATAATTTTCCTTGTAAATAATTAAAAAATACTTGCATATGTAGATTTGTAACCCTATGAGTGTTGAATATACTTTTATCTAAATTATTTTGTAGAAACAGAATTGTTTATTATTAAATTAGATTCTAATAATAAATGATAATTAATAATTAAAATCATTCTTTATATAAATATAATTTAATTAATTAAAATATAAACAAACACATATGCGTATATGTCGATAGAGTATACTCTGATAATTTTAACCAAACGCATATATGCGTCCGTAGCACTCAAAGGGTTTAATAGAATAACGAAACATTCAAATAATAATCATCAATAAGTAAGTATAAACAAATTTCAATATCTCTTATAACAAAATAACGAAGCAGGAATAAAATATGAAACAACAATTATCATTTGTAATATAATTTATTAGAAGTTAAATTTATTGTTAGCATTCTCTTCTTCATCATTTTATATTCGTTGTACATGATATATAATAAAATTTTCTCATCGATTTGATCGCATGTAAGAGAAGTGTATACAACGTGTGTTTTTGACGACGGTAAGATTTAGTTTTTTTTTTTTTTTTTTTTTTTTGCTTTCTTCATACAAAGCATCACAACACATTTGTTGTTTGATTAAAAAAAAAAATAAATAAATAAATAAATGAATTATTCAACAAGAATAAAACTAATTTAAGGATAAGTTTGTCAATATTGTGTGTTGGGTTAAAAATTGTTATTTTTTTTTTTTCTTCTTTTTTTTTTCATCAAACCCTGAAAAATCTGTGGCGGTGCTTCTTCATTTTGTTTATCATTAATGAAATTGTGCAAGCAAGAAAATACGAATGTTTTTTTTTTTTTTTGTGTGTGTGTTTAAACTCTTCCAATTAGAGTCCAGTAAGCATCCCCCTCACCCCCACCCCTATTAATCTTGACTTCGTGATGTGAATTTGTAATTGATGAACGACACAACGCATGTGATCACAGTAAAAGTCGAATGTTAACTTTAAAAAGTTAAGGGCTTGTTCTTGTTCCACTTGTTTTATCTGCACTTTTATCCTTTGTTTGTTTTTTTTTTATATGTAATTTTTTTTTTTTTTTTTAATATTCTCCCACTCTTGATTAATCCCCCTATCATCCCCTCCCCTCCCCTCCCCGTCCCGTTTTTAAATTTCAGAGCCTTAATAAAAATCTAATTATAAGATAATATTTTTGACGAACCGCGCCTGCGCAACTCGTCCTAGCTATTGTCTGTATGCAACAAGCGTATATTGACTATACGTTTTTTTATTTTTTATTTTTTTTTTTAATTATTATTATTATATTATTATTATTATTATTATTATTATCTTTGTACTACAATGCTGACTTAGAAACTACTCTTTTTTATTTTTATTTTTCTTGTCTAAAAAGACTCTACGTATTTTAGGTACGCTCTAAAAAAAAGTTTTTATTTTATTTTATTTTTTTTTTTTTTTTAAAAGCTTCCCGCCATCTCGTTTTTGATTTCTTAGTTTTTTTTTTAATGATAAGAAACAACGGGAATTTGATTCGAAAGATTTGTTTTTTTTTTTTTTATTTCGAAGAATTGAAAATTTTATAGTTCGTTGATTTTACGCTAATAATGGCGCTAGTTGTGTGTACGCGCCATTTTGTATCGTATAATCGTAATAATTCGCATTACTACCGCAAGAGGATCGGTTATTTCTCTCTTCTTGTTTTTTTTTTTCTTTCTTTCTTTTGTAAAGACAATTTTTAATTTGTATAAAGTCGAAATATTAAAGTAGTAATTAAGATTGGCGTGGTTTTTTATTTTATTATTCTAAAAATGCTGCTTTTTGCTCTCTTTTGAAGTCATCTACAAATGTCGTTTTTTTTTTCTTTTTTTTTTTTTTTAGAGCATTCTAATCATAAGTGAAGTTCGTCTAGTGCACGTCTAGTGTCATGTTTAGCGCTTTACCAAAGAATTATCATTTTATTCGAGAATTAATAATTGAGTCATTATTATTATTATTATTCTCATTGTTCGCAATCATTTTGTGATATAATCCCGTTGTCCGTTCGAGTATCACAGTTTATCGAGTATGATATGTTAATATTAGCGTTAAATCGATAGTAATAAAAGTGATTTTTATTTTCTTTTTTTCTTTTTTTTTTTTTCTTTTTCTTTTCTTTCGTATATATTATTTAATTATATTGTATACGTATTATAATATGCGTTCAATGTCCGTAAATGAACTCACCCGTTCGACAATGAACTCATCCGATTGTATGATATTGCTATGATCATGTTATAAAATCGAAAAATACAAATTGCCAGTTTGCGTAACTAGGCGAGCAAAGATTTTCAAAATTGAGATACATAGTTTTATTGTTTTTTATTTTTTTTTCTTTTTTTTTTTTTTTTTTACTTAAGTTTCGTTTAAAGCATTTAATACGCGTGCGAAGTATTAATTATTATTTTTTAATTTTTTCTACGCTTTTTTTTGTTGCGACAACCCTTCCCCCTCCACCACTCTTTTAAATAGAAATATTCAAGTTTATCATGCAAAATTACAATCATCCTTTCTGTATATGTATATATGTTTGTGTTTGTATGTTTATAGAGTAAACGGATATTGTTTTGGCTCACCTAGTTACGTTTTCCCGCGTACGATATAATAGGTTAGAGCACTTTTAGGGTTGAATCAGAAACATACTGATGGTCTGTAAAGGCCAGTGTATCCGCATAATCGTGCACGTAATGCAGGTAACAATATTGCAGCTGCTGATAGATTGTCTTGCAGTTGGGAACATTCGCATATAAGTAGATACATCTTGTCACCCTGGGACATCGATTTGTGCAATGTTATTCGTCTAAGTCCAACTGATTTCGGTAAATATCGATACATCATTCTGGCACCTATAATTATTAATAATAATAATAATTATTATTATTTTCATTATATTAGATAATATATCATATACAGGTAACCTATAGTAACCTAATCTAACCTATAACAGAATTTCGGTCTAATATGATTTAAAAAAAATTGGTGGAAATTTTGATACAGCACTGTATTTTTAGAGTAATGGATGTGAGATAATGGTTGTTTAAAACATTTTAAAATTTAAATTATATTTTAATAATAATGATATGATGGAATATATTTTAAGGTATTTTTAAAACCTATTTACAGTCTTATAAAAGGGTTACCCATATATATATTTAACTATATTGTTAATTATATTATTAAAATAACAAATAAATAAATAAAAAAAATTAGATAGAATAAAATTACTTACTTACTTTCATATATAAATATATAATTATATTATATATATAAATTAAAAATAATTAATAAAATATAAATTTTAAATAATGAGTTGTCAAGTAAATAATTGCGGATTTTGTCGATAGGTGGCTTTTAGAAAATAATTGCGAATTTTGTCGATAGGTGGCTTTTTAAAATCACCAATAATTTAATTGCCAGCCTAATGTATTAATATATTTAATTATATTGTTAACTATAGTATTAAATTACCAATAAATAAATAAAAAGATGAAAGTAAATAAGTAAATAAATAAAAGTAAATAAAATAATTAGGTAAGTACCACTCCAATAAAGCCAATTTTGTTCAAACTTGAGACCATCGTCACCCTCGAATACTTTGAAGATCGAGACAATGTAACCGGTGGACGGAATAGGTGGTCTACCACCTGGTGGTTCCAACGGTGGTCTTGCTATCGTAGCAACTTCGTTGAATAAATCCAATGTATGACTAGCAGCGTATCTAAGGTCACGTGGATCGAACTTTCTCAAGGCCGCGCATTGAACTTCGTTGTAAAAATCAAGGGGATCCGTGTTTTGTTTATTTATCAGATAATACGTTATGAACGGGAAATCAGCTGTAACATATAAACAATAATTTATTAGAATAATATTATTCAATTATTTTTGAATTATTTAATTAAATTAAATCGTGTTAACTTTGTATTATGATAAAATATGTTAAATTATTTAAAATAATATATAATATTGGGTTGGCAAGTAAATAATTGCAGATTTTGTCGATAGATGGCTTTTTAAACTCAGCAATGGCTTACTTGCCAACCCAATACATTTTGATAAAATCTTGTTACGTATTTGTTCAATTTAATTATGTTAAAATCTTATTTAAAAATTGAAATTAATTATAAATAATTTTGTTTTTGCTTATAATCAACTTACCATTCTTTTCCATATTCGTTAATAAAATACTTTGAGAAGCTGATGGTGCAATCTCTGCGACGAGTTCTGCAGCAGTGTCACGTTGCAAAACGAGAGGTCTTGAAACAGGTGACTCTACCAAAGGATCCAAGGGTTCCAAGGGTGTCATGAAATGTGCCAGAACACATTGTTTTGGGTCCTCTACCTCCAAAATCGAGAGCGGGCTGCCGGATCTTTTCTTGTCCGCTATTGGGGCGCTCTTTTAAAACATTGAAAGTTTATTTTTACAAAGAAAAGCACAAAACAAAAACCCTACAAGTAATCCCTAACTCCTGATACTCCAGATTTGTCTAATTCTCACGAAGTTTTTTGTTTTTTTTTTGTTTTTTAAGGTTGTACTTTTATCCCGTGTGTGATCTGCGCATATTTGTTTTGTAATTTTTTTTTTTTTTTTGGATGGGTGGGGTTTCATCAGTACGTAATAGAATTTTATGTTGTTAAATTAGAACTCGTTTGCGATTGAATTTTATTTCGTTCGGGTGTTTAGTAACACGAATAACACATACTTTCGTCTAAATTTAACTCAGTCAGAGACGTTTGTATTTACAAGGTTGATTCGCGTAGTTCTCTCTTTCTCTTTTTCTATTTGTTTCTCTTTAGTTACAAACTTGTGTATTCCAGTTTTAACAGGTGCATACTCGTTCATTTAAATTATCAAAGTACCCCTGTGTATGTATATGTAACTACTTTTTTTTAGACATATCAACTTTTTCAACCTTTTTAAATAAGAATTAATTTTTTGACAATTTTTTTATGGCGGGAAAATATGTTTGTTTCCTTTTTCCTCTAACTGTACATCGGAAATAATTATTTTTGATGCGACCAAACCAAAAAATACTTCACTGATTGAGTTATCAAATGTTTGTTTTATTTATTATTGATATTAATTATCATTATAAAAAACTAAACGTTCACATATGTGGCCAAATGCGTGAAGAGGTTAATTTTATTTCCTATTGTTTTTGTCTTAAACTCGAAATAATTGTTTGAATTTAATTGTGAGTTTGACACCTACCGGTACACCAGCAGGTAGAAATCTTTCCAATGATGCTAGTGGTATGATGAAACAATCACGGTCCAATGTTGCTAAGGAAATTGGTTCACCACGTGGTGGACTATTACCGGATACGACAAGGGGTGTATAGGCACCGGATGATTTGTTACCGCTAAATGACACCTGAAAATAACAATTAACAAATTATTTATTGATTCTATTCATTTTTTATTAATCGTGTTAGAAAGAAATCATATTTTAGCAAGTTGAAAACTACTGATTGGTTTATCTCAACTAAAGATGTGTGTAAACTATTAAAATGTTTTAATGGTTTTAGGTTATGTTCAATTTATATTTTACTATGAACTTTTCAGAAATATCCTACGAACTTTTCGGAAATACCCTAACCTACGAACTTTTCAGAAATACGCTAGGAACTTTTCGGAAATATCCTAACCTACGAACTTTTTGGAAATACCCTAACCTATAAACTTTTCGGAAATACCCTAACCTACGAATTTTTCGGAAATATCCACCTTAAGAATTTTTTTTAAAGAATGCAATCGCCGTATAATGCACGATATAAAAAAGTAAATTAATTTACGATTAATAAATTAAAATATAAATAATAAATTTGTATATATAATTTTTTTTTATATATATTTATTATTTTATTATTATTATTATTATTATTATTATTATTATTTTTATTATATTTTTATTATATTTTTTATATTTATTATTTTATTATTATATTATTTATTTATTTATTTATTTATATATTATAATATTGGGATTTAAATACTAACTCGTGTTACAGAATTAGTTTTGTTCTTTTTCTTAAAAAGAAGAAAAATGTTCGTGACATTGAAAAATTGATTAGAAAGAAGTATTATCTATATCATTATTAATTATTTATCGTTAGAATGCTACGTGAAAAAGAACAAATTTATGAAATAAAAATAAATTTCACTAGAAATTGTTCTTTTACAACTTACTATGTGTAACCACAATTGTGTTTAAATCTTAAATGAAGAGAATTCTCGTAATCTGCCGATCTCCTACGCGTATTTTATCGATCGACTCGTAAAACGGAAATGTTTTTCCTTTTTTTTCTTTTTTCCTGATCAATACTTATTGTTCAATACAATAATATATGGAACATCTTGATTTTTTTTCTTTCTCAACATGTTGTTCGTAATATAAAAATGAAAAAAAAACAAACACAAATTATTAAAAATATACCCGTATACTTCATTGACACATTCAATTATTCAACTATTCACAAAAAATTGAAATATAACATGTACGAGATAATACGAACAAAAAACAGATGTGTGCAGATCACACAGGGTAGAAGTGAAACCTTCAAAGAAATCCACCATGCTTCAAAATAATTCAATTGTAATACAGTGCCATCTATTGAAAGAACCTTACAGAATCTAGATAAAAATCTCTGAATAAAAATCTTTCAATTAGTAATAAAAAATAATAAAATAAAACATACAAATTGTGCTATGTGCTAAGTTGGAAAAAATCACGTGAAATAAAATCAATTTCATTTAAGATAAATTGAGTAATTTCGAAATTATTAGTGGACAAACATATTGTGACAACTGAATTTTTATATATAGAATTTAATTAATTAATTAATTAATTAATATATAGAATTAAATTATATATTGAATTTTATTAATTAATTAATTATTTTTGTTTCATCGATTTTCCGTACTTTCGTTTCACGTTTTTTCGTTTCACGTTATTTCGTTTCACGATTTTCAAATCACCCTGATTCTAAAGAAATTTTCACTTCAAAAATAAATTATGAAAAATATTTGTCTCTATCATTTAACAGATACTACATTTTGTAATTTACTACACGTCAAATGATCCACGCTTGTGACGTACAATAAGATAAGGGTTTAGAAACTTCGCGTGTCTGTTTGATCATGTGTAGGTGTAATTTTATGTTAACACGTTTGATACACAGTCTACCATTTCCTCTATAACTTTCTCGTCCTTGTAAAATTATCCATACAATCGTTGAAGCATACTAATGCACTACCACCATTACCATCACTATTACCACTACCTTGTTGTTCTTCCTTTAGCGTTCCTTGTGAATTGTACGAATTCAAACGAAAATGATCTTTTAACTTTATGATAAGAAACTTAGAATGAAAATTGGAATATATATTTAAACTCACATTCTCGCATATATCAAAATGTCTTTGAAATCAAATACGAATTATTATACTTCATTTCATTTATAATATAATATAATATAATATAATATTTTTGTTATTATATTTATAAATTATTTAAATATAATTGTTGATCTCTCGTAACGAGTGCAATGTGGAAAATGGAGTTACGAGAAACAGTATACTTGAATAAATTTTTTAAAAATAAATAATTGCAATATTTTTCATAAATAATTGCACTATTTTATGAGAGGAAAATGTAATGATTGAAGTGCTAATTTTTTTTTTTATAAAGTCATAAAATAAACAATTTAATTATCTTAAATTACGATATAATTTCGTTGATTTACTTTTGATTTTTATTCAAATTAATTTCAAACACGTTTATAATATGTGTAATTAATGAAACAATACTATAACTAATAATTTTAAAATAAACTATTATTTAATTTAATATAATAAATTATAGTATTACTATAATTAATTAATTAAATCATATTCTATAAAAAAAAAAAATAAAATAGCGTTTACATTTGAATACAAGTTTGTGAACCATGTAATTGATTTTAATTATTTTGTAAATGTATAAATATCTCAAAAATCAATATTCGAAATAATATTGGTTTGACAAGTAAATAATTGTGCTCATAATTATCAAAGTGGTCTAAGTTAAAATAAAAAAAAAATACAAAATGAGTTTATCAGTTAGTACACATTACATTATTTTAAACTAAATAAATTCAATTTAATTTTCACGATATTGTTAAAAATAAATCGTTAGATAATGTTTGTTATTTCAACATTACATTGAATTGATGTAATGTTCAAATATAAATCTTGAAATATCTCGAAAGAAGAGATACATGACTTAGATCAATTTCATAATTATGGGCACAATTGCAAATTTAATCGATAGGTGGCTTTTTAAAATCATCAATGACTTAGTTACAAGCCCCAATATAACCACGAGGATCATTTTTATTCATATTTTATTTATTCACTTAAATAAACAAATATATTCAGATGTTTTATGTTTCTCATAACTCACAATTTTTGATGATATTTTTTATTTCGGAGACATCCTCAGTCTGTGAGTATGTATAACAATGTATTTTTTGTTTGTTTGTTTGTTTGTTTGCAGTAAGAATGTTTCTATTCATTATTTAGTGTTTTGAAAACATTTCGAAAATGAGATCCTTGACACAATGTCTCTTCTACTCTTGTCTGACTCTGTTTTCTCCTGTCGTGTGATTCATAATGCAGTATAATAATTGTGGTGCAGTCATGAATCGTGTTAGAGTACGAGTTATACAATATAACAGTGTCACGCATAACGAGAATTCGAATTGTAAAGTTTCATTGGTTTGAAGTGAACGCGTTAAAGGGATAACTTGGACATAATGATATGTTACACTTCTAAATATATATATATATAGATGGCTAGTTATTTATAGAAAATTAGCATAACGCGTATATTAACACTCGAAACGTTACGGCCTGCACGAAACCACGATTTGCAATGAAATATCGTCACGCGTTAGTTTTTTGCCAACGTGTTAAGAGCAACGAGCCTTTATTTCTTTTTTTCTATTTTTTTTTTTTTTTTTTCAACGAAATTTTATGAAGATATCGCGTGAGATGATATACACATACATGTTTCACACATACATCAGAATCTTTGAAACATCTCATACATTTTCATCATAACGTCCATAAACGCGTGTTATAAAATTAATACGTTTTACCGGACCATGAATTTGATGAACACTTTTGAATTGTATTACGATGAAAGTAGCAATAAAATTATATAAAAAAAAAAAAAAGAAGAGAGATTAAGATAATAAGAAAATTGTAGTGATTACGTAACGAGTTTGACCGATAAACACGCATATAGAATTTCAGAAATAAAGAACAATAGGATTAAACCTTTTTGCATTCTTCTGTGTCAAGTGTGACTCGATATTAGTTTTTTTTTTTTATCTTAAAAGATATCATACACTTAATAAATTACAAAATACAATAGTCTAAATATTACAAAACAAATATATTTAAATTTGCCATATTTTGAAATTAAAATAAATGACAAATATAAAACATTAGCATTGAAAATTTACTAGGAAGAAAATTAAAATACAATTTGGAGTGCAAAAAGTATTAAAATATGTAGTTGCTTATTTCAAAGATTTATCTGTATAAAAATGAATAAACAATTAAAAAAAACAAAAAAACAAATATAATAAATAATAAATACCTGTCTAGAGGCAGTCGGTGTTGGCGGTTCGGACGGTTCCTTCGTTTGTTGATGATTCTGCTTCCTTTTACTCTGATTGGCGGATAGTGGGCCTTGCGCCGTACCGGAGTTAGTTCCCCCACCACCGGCGCCGCCGCCACCACCGCCGCCGCCTCCCCCCCACTTGACAACATGCGGGCCAGAGCTACGACGCGGCGAGGGTCCCAGTCGTTCTCCGGCATCGGAATCGGGTGGTGCACCGAGCGGTCCACCTGTGGGTGGCGATAGGAACAAATGAGTTCGATAACCGAAACTCTGATGCTCGTGATCGCCCATCGACGATGGATAATAGCCGAATTCTCTGCTTCGTCTAATAGCACCACGTCCGGAAATAACCGATTGACCTCGAGTTATACCGTAACGATTTCCAAGACCCAAACACGTTACACCACCATAAACTCCACTTCCTCCACCAACTCCTACACCTGCACCACCACCACCACCACCACCACCAAGTTTAATTTCTCCCAATCCACTACCAACTCCTCCGGTTATTCCACCACCACCACCACCACCTCCGCCGGCACCCTTCTCCACGCCGAAGTTCTTGCGGAACATAAGATTCATGATTTGGATGATGTGGATAAATCTCTTTTTTTATTTTTATTTTTATTTTTTTTTTCTTCGGCTAGAGATTAGTTTTAAATAATCGATGACATTTATACACTTGGTTGAAACAAGCAAATGCAAAAGCAATGACGATTATGATACTTGTTTGTTGTTTGTTGTTTGTTATTGGTAGTGCAGTTTATAATTCACGTCAAATACCTTATCTCTTATTAAAGTATCATTTTACATGCCCCATGTGTGTAATGTATACATAATGGAACCTGTTTGATGTACGATCCATCCCAAACCGGTCAGACCCCGTTTATTATTGACTCCTCCTCCCTTTATCACTCAAAGAGAGGGAGTATTTAAATTTTCAAGAGAAAACAACATATTTCATCCCCTTCGAGAATAAATATCTCTTTTGTGATCAATGATTAGAATAATTAAACATAAATAATATGTTTAATCTTTGGAAGAACTTGTTTTTTTTTTTTTTTTTTTTTATTTACATTGAAGTAATACGTGTTGATTGATGTTGTGTGATGAAAGATGAAAAGAAAGGGGTGTTCAAAATGAAATAAAAAAGAGAGAAAGAAAGAGAGATATTTAATTGAATAGGTTTACAAAATGTTCCAAATATTAAACGCGTTTATAGATCGAATATTTGTTGTTTTGTTTTTTATTGAACCTTGACCTAGGTAATTTTATATATATATATAATACGAAGGGGAAACTGGTAAACCTAGTGAGAAGGTTCGCGCACTACTATTACACACCTTCATGGACTGTCGACTTGATACTGCCAGATCGAACGTAACTTCTCTTCCTCGCCCTTCCTTCCTTCTTTCCTTTCCTTCCTTCCTTTACTTCAACGAGCCAAATTCAAAACGGTTGGGTTATAACTCATACGTTCACTCAAGCAAAACCTAGTCATATCTTTTTTTGAAATCGTTGAATTTTTTGGTCAACCTGATTATGCTAAGTTTTTGATTGAATTATTTTATTTGAGGGGGTTTTAGGTTTTTATTATGATACCTTGGTAATGGTAATTGATAATTGTATGATATAGTTAATGTTTTATATAATATATAGATATATATTATATATCTATATATAGAGTTTAAGTTTGATATTGTATATAAGTATTATATAGTTAATATATAATTATTTTAATAATTAATACATTAATATATATATTTATATTATTTTATATTTATAGTATTTTATATTTATAGTATTTTAAATTTATATTATTTTATATTTATAGTATTTTATATTTATAATTTATATTTATATTATTTTATATTTACAGTATTTTAAATTAATAATATTTTATATTTATAGTATTTTATATTTATAGTATTTAAAATTTTTAATTTATATTTATAGTATTTTATATTTATATTATATATATATATATAAATTAATTTATTATATATTAATAAATTATAATATATAATATAATATTAATTATAATAATTACACATAATAAACTATAATATAATATATAATAATTGAAATAGTTTATAAATTTGCAAAACCAATTTCTGTATTTTATATTTATTTTTTGAACATAAATAAACCCATATATCTAAATGATTATTATTATAAATTCAATTAATATTCAAACACCTTGGTATCATAATAAAACCCATGAAACGAATACAATCAATTATTGTTTTTTACTTTCAATCAATTTTATTAGAACAATATTATTTCTAATAACAATAAAATATTATCATTATTAATTTAACTTCCACTATTCGATCGTAATTTTGATCTAAATTGATGTCTAATAATTTACGATTAGTATTCAATTAGAAAGTTTTATTTGAATTCTGTGTTTTTTTTTTTTTTTTTTTTTTCTTTCATTTGGAACTAAGGTGTCACATGCACGTGTCGAATCTCATTTTCGATTACAAATTGAACTTTACAGTAAACTAATTATCACTAATTACTAACTACAACTGTTACACGTTCAATTTCAACATTGTTTTCCATTCGTTGAAAACTTTTGAATGAAATCAAAGAAGAAGAAGAAGAAGACGAAGAATTTGTTGAAATATTCTAACTCGATTGTTAACTATCGAGATTGTTTCTTTTATCGATTCTTTCACGTGTTGTTGTCAAACTTTAACATAACTACCACTTAAAATACTACTTTACTCAAATTAAATTATCTTCTTGATGATCCTCTTAACTTAAATACATTCTATTATTTCTATTTCTATTTCTATTTCTATTTCTATTTCTATTTCTCTCTTTCTCTCAGTTTTATTCTCATTTTATTTTATTTTTTTTTTTTTTTATTTGACCTCTTGGCATGTTGGTGGTGTCTTTGGCAAATGTACTAGACAATAACATTTAAAAACAATTTTTTAAAAGCGACAAATAATTATGCAAGAACGTTTGTTATTTAGTTATTTAAAAAAAAAAAAAAAGCATACGAAATTATTATACAGAAACACAATTATAATAATAACAATAATATTATTATATTTTTTTATTTTTATTTTTTATATTTAATATTATTAATATTATTAAATATAAAATTAATATTTATATTATTGAATAATAAATATATAAATATATTTTTTAATTTTTATAATTATATTATAAATATTATATAAATTATATTATTATGTAAAATAATATTTAATAAAATTTAATATATAATATAATATATTAAATAATATAATTATATAATTTATATAATTATATATTACATATAATATATATAATTTAAAATTTAATTATATATAATATATATATATATATATATATATATATATATATAATAATTAATATAAATATTATTTTATATAATAATATAAATATTAAAAATATATAAATATATGAATAAATATAAATATAAAAAAAAAAATATAAAATAATAATTTATATAAATTTAAATTACTCAATAAAATCTTTAATCATTTAAATTAAAATTTACATTGCTATTTATTGTGCTATCATTTAATTTCTTATTTTATTTATTTATTTATTTTTTTTTTATTTCAATTTTATTTAAAATAAATTGCCCTATAACACTTTGTAAAAAACACTGAACACTTGAACACCCCCGATCCCTCATCTAGGGAGGTTTTAAAATGCTACTAAACAACAAATTAGAAATAACATCTTTCCTTTAGTTATTACAAAAGTATAAAAGTACTGTAACGTGTGTTTACATGATAAATAAGAAAAAACAAACGGGGTTGGGTAGGGGGGAGGGGGGGCGGGGGCGGGAGGGGGTGTCTTAGTAATACACGAAAACACTGGTACACGACACAAGGGTGGGTGTAGGAATAAAACAAATAAAAATAACAACACATATATATGTTTACAACGTATATAAGTTTTCATTCTATGCCAGCAACATGTTTACGTACACCAGAAATAAAAGGGGTGGGGGTAAGAAGAGATTGGATGAAGAGGACGAGGGTGGGGGTTGAAAAAACAGACTGGACTGACTGTGACTGTTTATTTTTCTGTTTTTCTGGTTTTTTTTTTTTTTTTTTTTAAAGAAATACGGACACTCACGAAGCACGTGTTCGACACAGTTAGATCGATAAACTCAATTGAAATATTCACGAGTTACGTGATGCACCACCACCAGTAGTTGTGTTGTAGTAGTTGATGGTCTTGGTACTCCTAGGTCATCAAGGTTTTTTTCTTCTCTTGCCCTTAGAAGAAGGTCACTTTTTATTGATGATAGTATAGGGGTTGTAGAAAAATGGTTTTGAATTCTTTTGCTTTCTTCTTTTCTTCGTTTTTTTTTTTTTTTTTTTTTTTTATTCTGATTTCGTTGATTATGATGAATGACACGGGCCTGAAGTATTTTATTATATTTTTGTTTTCTCTTTCTAATTAATTTGTTAGGTTTACTTAGTAATTAACCTTGAAATTTGTAACGATTGTGCGTTTTTTTGTTTGTTTGTTTGTATTTTTTAGGTTGGATTGAAGATGAGACAAAAAAAATATGATAGAAAGTTTGGATGGTTAATTAAATGTAAAAACAAAAAAAAAAACAAAAAAAAATGGTGAAAGGAATGGACTCCCAAAAAATAAAATAAAAAAGGAACGATTTTAGAATCACGCTATTCCGCACGAGTGGCACCCCTTCACTGCGAGGAACGTGTGCACGAGGCGTCGCGACGCTTTAAATCAGGGCTGTAGAAAAGTGGGGAGTCTCGAGATTCTTTTGTATTCAACTAACAAAGTCTCGTTCGAGTTTTGTCTTTTTTTTTTTTTTTTTCTTGGAAAAAATTTCTTCTTTTCTTCTCGATTATTTATGTTTTTTGTTTTTTTTTATATTTTTGTTTGTTTATAATTGTTACAATTATTATTTTTTAATTATTCGTGTTTATTTACTTTATTTATTTTTGGGATGGGGGGAAGGATGTTGGGAATGTTTTAATACGCCATATTGAATATTTTGATATTTATATGTATATATAAATATATGTTTAATATTTATATATAAAAAAAATTAATATTTATTTATATAATGAATAATATAATTTTAATATTTATTATATATTTTATATATAATTTATTTATAATTTTATTATAATTTTTTTATAATTTTTTTATAGATTTTTTATATTTAATTTTATTATTATTATTTATTATATATTTTATATACAATTTTGTTATAATTTTATTATAATTATTTTTATAATTATATTTTAGTATAATTTGTTATTTATTTTATATATAATTTTGTCATAATATTTTTTATAATTATTTTTATGTTAATTATTATAAAAAATTTATTATTTATTTTATGTATATAATTTTTTTTATATAAATTTTATTAATTTATTTATTATTTTTTTTTTATATTTTATATATAATGTTATTACAATTTTTTTAATAATTATTTTTCCATTAAATTATATTACAATTTATTATATATATTTTATATACAATAAATATTAATATTCATTAATATTATTTACAAAAAAAAATTTAATTACATATAATAAAAAAAAAAATTATTTTCATTATAATAATTTTTTTTTTTTTTTTTTTTTTTTTAGTTACAATTTCTTACGATACAATTATTATTAAAATATTAATGAAATAATTTTAATATACACGGATGAAAATTATTTCAAAACAAATTCTTCGTATTTTCTCTTACGTTAATATACGACGATGAAAAGAAGAAGAAGAAGAAGAAGAAAAATAAGAAAAAAAATGAAATAAAAAAGAAAAGAAATATAATAAAAGACATTGTAGGAGTAATTCTTTTTATGTTTTCGAGATCAAGATCGGATGTTTCGTATCTGTCCTTTAGTTGCTTGCCAAAAGTCACTCCTGACGCACGAATTTTGGCACCCACTTGAACGAAGGAACCGAAACGTTTTGCTTTACCTTGCCCAAACCTTACAACTTTTACGAAATACCAATGTGACAGTAACATAAAAATAAAGAAGAAAATGGGATGAGAAAAAAGTGGTGGGGGAGGATCAGCGAAGAGTGGTGGGGGATGTGAGAAGAATGGTGGGAGATGTGGCAAGTGTGGTGGGGGTTCGGTTGGAAGAATTGAGTGTTAGAAAAAGAAAGAAAATATGTGCAACACATATATATATATATGTATATGTATATATAGAAAAAAAAATATATATATATATATATTTGTGTTAGTTCTTTTCTCTCGTCACGATTGTACTACTGTTTGGGTTGAAATTTATGATCTTTCATACTCCAGTTGGCAAACTCTGCAAACTTAAAATGCGAGATTCATAGCCTGGTGGCCAGTTTATTTCTTGGATATTGAATTGAACATTTTTCTCTTGGATTTATTTTCTATTTGATTTCATTTCTTTATCTTCTTACTCCTTCTGTTTTTTTTTTTTTTTTTTTTCCGTATCATTGAACTTACTTTTACTTCTTTTTTTTTTATTTTTGGAACACGAGATATCGTTTTGCTTTTGCGTTAGTTTTAAAAATAAATTTACAATTGAAGTTGATTTATTATTTTGAAAAATTTTTGTAAGAAAAATTGTGTTGAAAAAAAATTTTTGAATTTATTTGCTAGAATTTTATTTTATTTTATTTTTTTTTATTTTGTATTTTGTATTAAAGAAAATTTGATATTGTTAAATATAATTATTTTTTATTTAAATATATATTATAATATATGTTATTAAATTTATTTACAATTATATTATTTATATATAATTATTATTTATTTATTATTTATATATTATTTTATATTTAATATATTTGTATATTATTTTTTATTTAATATATTATAAGATATTAAAATTTTTTTGATATTACAGTGAACCCTAACAAAAGTTCGTGTATTTATTTTTAAATTAACATTTTCATCGCGAATTTATTACAAAATTTATTTATTACAAAAAAAAACACACACACACACACACACAATTCAATATACAATTTCAATGCAAACTTAAAACACAATAAATTCACGAATTTTTTTTTTTGAGATTCAACTCTAATATTTGTTAAATTTAAAATACATTGATTTCGTTTCATTTAAATCTCACTTTTGTTCAAATTCATTTTGTCCACATGTATTTATTTATTTATTTATTATTGTTCATAATTACCTTCTGTATTTCTTTCTGTATTTTCTTTAACGTAGTTTATATTTATGATTTTGTTTGTTTGTTTGTTTTTTTTTTATTTAATCACACTCACCATAAAACAAACACTTCACTTTCGTTAAACTTAATTATACACTTTGCCAATTAGTTTGATTATGATGAAATTGTTTAATATTGAAATAATTGTAATTATTCTTTGTAATTGAAATTAGAAGACGATTCGTAGTAGACAAAAGAAAATATAAAACTGGCAAGAAGACAAGAAGCATCAAAAAGCTTATGCTTTTAACTTTACGAATGTATTATACTTTATGGGACTGTACAACCCTGTGAGAATTTAATCTTGGCAAGCAGTTTCTAAACTATAGTCATTCGTGTTATTAATAGATACTTTTTCGAGCACGTTAAAAACACACTAGAGGAATATTTTTCTACATCAAATTATATCTCTGTCTACTTTGTTTGACGAACTCTGTCAATGTTTAATAAATTTCAAAAGTAAACGATTAGAAAAATTTATCAACAGATTACTTCATTCGTTTATAGTTTTGAATTTTTTCAAGTTAAATAATTTGAAATTAATTTTTAAACGAATTCAATTGTTGAATAATTTAAATTGACGAATTAATCCAAAATAAATAAGAAAAATTATTAACAGATGACTTCATTCGTTTATAGTTTTGAATTTTTGTCAATTAAATAATTTGAAATTAATTTTTAAATGAATTCAATTGTTGAATAATTTAAATTGACAAACCAATCCAATGTTTGACAAATTTAAAAATTAAATAAGAAAAATTATTAACAGATGATCTTCTTTGACGAACAATCCAATGTTTGACAAATTAAGAAAAGACTTCATTCGTTTATATTTTTGAATTATTAAAATTAAATAATTTTAAACATTTAGATAAATTCAGACAACGTGTTACCCCTTTAAAAGCAAAACTTTTGTATTTTTAATTAACTTAAATCGTAACATTTAATATTTATGTAGTTAGAATATATAATTAAAAAAAAAAAAAAAGAAGAAATTTATGGTGATAAAAAAAAATGGATTAAACAAATAATAAAATAATGTAGATTAATAATAATATAAATGGTTTAGTTAAAGTTCGATGAAGTTCAAGTGCTCATCGATTTCTTGCTTTAATAGTAACACATGTTGTATGACATACTCACATGCTATCTCTACATTCATCGTGTTCTTAGGGTGCGGCATTTTGCTATACATAGTCATTCGTCAGTGTAGATACATCCTTGTAATTATTGGAAATAAGTTCTATATATATATATATATATATATATACTTTCCTATTTGGAAAATTAGTTTTCATTTTTTCATTTATTTTCATTTATGAAATATTTCAGTTTTCAAATACTAATATTAGTAATAACATTCGCATTCGATTATATTCTAATTAAATTAATTACAATTAATTATATAATAAATAAATATCGTTTAATAAATTTAAAATGTAGGTAATTAAACTTAATTAAAATATAATTAAAAAATTTCTTATCAAATTAAAATTTATGAAATGAAACAAAATTAGGATAAAGTTTTGAAACTGAAGTATGAAACTTTGGTTACATTTCATTTTACAACGAATTTATTTACAAATTAAATTTATTATAAAAATTACATTTATTATAAAGTTAAATTTATTATAAAAATTACATTTATTATAAAGTTAAATTTATTATAAAAATTAAATTTATGAAAAGAAACAAAATTAGAATAAATTTCAAACTAAAATATGAAACTTTGGTTTCATTTCAATTTACAACGAATTTATTTAAAAATTAAATTTATTATAAAAATTAAATTTATTATAAAAATTAAATTTCTTTATAAAATTTAATTTAAAATAAAATTACATTTATGAAAAGAAACAAAATTCGAATAAATTCCAAAACTAATAAAGTATGAAACTTCAGCTTCATTTCAATTTACAACAAATTTATTTAAAATAATAATAATAATATTACATTTTACAGTTTCTATTAATTAATAATACTATTTTTTAGTCTTATTTATAATCACAATTCTATTTTAGTTTAGAACTAAAGTTAAGATCTATGCGTTAAACGAAATTTAATTTTTAATTTATGTTTCTTGTTCACAATTCTATTTCTAATTTATTTTTTCTATTTTCTCGAACTTTTCTCTTACTTTTTTTCTTTTTTTCTTTTTTATAAGTTCGTACTTTATTCCGTAGATTTTCTCAAAGGCCAACATTGACCATTACTCTTCCTGTTACCCAAGAAAGCATCGATTTTTTATACTCTACTACGTTCGTATATATGCTACCAGTGAATCCAAGTAGTACGAATCAATAATTGTGCTGCAAAACTATCTTCTAAAGATACTTAATATATTTCCTAATACAATTTAAATAAACAACAATTTTTATTCAATAATTTAATCACATATTTAATTATTAATTCTATCGTCAATACTATATACGATCTAATAATAATAATAATAATAATTAAACATAACAATAATATATAGAAATTTATATGAAATATAATTGCATTAAAATGAATTATTATTTCACGAGTTAAATTTTAGAAAATTTTGTCATATTGTATAAAATTAGAAAAATATTCATTTTCAAACAAATATTAATAATTATAGTTAATATAAATGATATAGCAAATTATTGATAATAATATTATTTGTTTAAGAGAACCATAATGATGATATTTTAATACGTAATTTTGTTTATTTTGAAAATAATCGTACAATACGGTGTGATGAGATATTAAAATTCATTTATCGATTTTAATTATTTACTAAAACATTCACACGAATGCTAATATACATATATATATATATAAAGTAAACACGTTTGGAAATATGTTATACTATAATCAATTTATGCGCAACACGTTAACTCGTGATATCGAGTATGAGAAACTCGTTCTTTCTACGCAGTTTAATTTTCAGTAGTTTCCTTTCACTCGAAAATCGTAATCAATATTTTTATATTAAACAGGTATAGATAACATTTTAATATACAGGCTGATTCACCAGTTCTTGTCTCCTAAATAACTTCACAAGTTTAAAAAGTGGCTAATGTTAGGTTAGGTTCAGTCATTTTCGAGATTTATTGCTCAACTCTTTGTTTTTTTTAAATACAATGTTATATTTGAATACTCATTTTCGGATAGCGGCTTTCAAGACAAATCCAATGATATGCAACATGAATATTTTTGAAAACCAACGAAGGTAAAAAATGGCGAACTCTTCCTTGTCATGGTCGCGTCATGGTCGCGTCAGAGTTGCGTCATACTTTAGTTGTTCCAACTACGGACGGAACAGATATTTTCCGAATAGTTTTATATTGGTCATTGTCAGGTTTTTGTATTTAATGTTGCACATCGTTGGATTCGTCTTGTCAACCGCTATCCGAAAATTAGTATTCAAATATAATATTGTATTTAAAAAAAAAAAACAAAAAACAAAGTTGAGCAATAAATCTTGAAAATAATTGAACCTAGGACAAAAATACTAATGTCATATTGTAGTCCTAAATATTTCATGCAACATTTTTATTAGCCACTTTTTAAACTTGTTGAGTTATTTAGGTGGTAAGTGCTGATGAATCACCGTGTATATAATATGAAAGTATTTATATCAAATACTGGTTAATTATATTAATATCCATTTATTTATTTTTTTTACGAGTAATTAGGATCTATGTATATATGTATGTGTGTAACGATAAATAAAAAAAAACGTATCAAGTGTACGTACTTGAAATAAAATGAATGTGTTTGAAGCAGTGTGCAATAAGTAACGTTCAAGCTTAGCAAGAAGCTATTGCTAAATATAAAATCGATATGATATATTTCCTCTGATATTACACTCTCGTAACATAAAATCGATTGTAAAAGTATTCCCAATTTATTCATGACGATCATCATCTTGCAAGATTAAAATCACTTGCACATTAATTTATTGAAATTGCTTTTTTTTTTTTATCGATTATCTTCAAATTTTCCTAATAAGTTCATAAAAATTACATCTCTATTCTACATTTGTTAATATAATTGTTTAAAAAAAATATATATTTGTTGATATTTTAACTTAAAAAAAAAAAAAAAAGGAAAATATTTTTCTTCAACATTTGCTAAAAAAAAAAAAAAATGTCTGATTCTCCAAACGAAGACTTAACGTAAAAATAATTAACCAACAAATATGAAAACATATATTTAGGTGAACCAAAAGTTGACAGTATTTGTAAATTTATATTTTTAAAGGGTATAAATTTTATTATTATTTTGTAATTTAAAAATATTCATTTCAAAAATTCACAGTGTTTTTAAAATATAATATTTCCAAAGTATAAATTTTGTAGAAACAATAGTTCATTAATGCAATTTATAAAACAATTTTTGATACAATAAATTTACTAATTTTTTGGTTCATTCTAATAACAACTTAGAATAAAATAGAAAATAATTTTGTAGACAAATTAAAAATTAATTCTATTAATAATATAGAAACAAAAATACAATATGGTACTTACATATTAATGCCACCGCAGCAAAATTCCGCTAATGCGCCAAACTACACCTTCAATTGTTGTGACAAATCATAGAATAAAAATTGCTGTCGCCATAACCCTGACGAAACCCTGACGAAACCGTGACGCAACCCTGACGAAACTGTGACGGTTGCTATGTGCCAAACAACAAGGTTGTTGTGTGCGAACAACAAGATTGCTCTTTATTGGCGCATTAGCGGAATTTTTGCTGCAATGGCGTTAATCCTTAAGTACCATTAGAAAGTATCCTTAAGTACCATAGAAACAAAAATACAATATTATTATTATTATTATAAAAGAAATATAATCTCACCTGTATCGTACATAGGACACGGCATGTAACCATAACGTTGTTCAGGATGTACAACGGACCTGTTCCTTTGTCCGCTAGTCATCGCAGCAAACTTGGTCACGTATTGCAAGAACTTGTCATAGAAGAGTAAAATCGTTGTTCGAATTATCGTTAAAAAATATTCTAATCTTTAATCTCTTTTCTTCTTCTTCTTCTTTTTTTTATTATTATTTTTTCGGATTTTCTTCTCAAACGATCGATCCAAATCGATCCCTTTCGAGTTATCTCAAATTGGTCAAATTAAGAACAAACAACATCCTTCGATGATCCTCCTCGGAACGTGTCATTGGTTATTGGCCAAGTTCGGCCAAGAATTAACCAATTAACGTACTGCTTGCTTGCTCACTGGGTATCGGTTTGCCAATTAGATGATTCGTCTTTTCTATCCAATCCCTGTTCTGCTTTCTGACACGTTTCTTTTCTTTTTCGGTACACATGCACTTCACGTATACACCAAAAACACACACACACACAGACAGATATATACACAATTGAATCTGTTGAAAGATAGATTACTTGTTCTTATTATTATACTTCTTCTTCCTCTTCTTCTTCTTCTTTCTGTTCTTAAGATTTCGTGCAAACCTTGTTCTCACTTAATTAGCACGAAAATAACCTCACTTTTTTTTCCTTTCTATCATTTTCTAGACTCCGCTCGTTCCCAAGTTCGGTCAACAAGCACACTGTGAGGTTAGAAAAAGGGGAAAAAGAAATTGAAAACAAAAAAATTCAGACAAAATGGCGGGGACATTTTTTTTTTTTTTTGGTTCTATTATTTTTTTAATATGTATTTTGAGAAAAGAAGAAAGACATTATTGTCCTCGTAAAAGAAAATGGGAACGATTCTTCTGCGTGTCATCGACCGTTTCTTTCTTTCATTTTTTTTTTTTTTTTTTTTTTTTGCTTTTTGAGAAGAACCGAAGAAGATCATTCCCTCTGTGTGTCTAAATCTCTCTTTCTTTCTTTCTTTCTTTCTCTCATATCAGTGGAGTAAGAAAAGATGGAAAGATTTTCGCTTGGAGCTTGCGACAAGGAGAAAGAGGTCGAACATGGTTTTGTAAGATGGATTGAGGAAAGTGGTTTTGGTTGTGTCTGTAAAATTTCTATTCTTTTTCTTTTCCTTTTTTTCTTCTTCTTTTTACAGAATTTAAAATGTTCTTTTTTTTTTTCATACTTTTGTCGTATTATTTAAACTTTGAACTGACTAGTGTCACGTACCGACATATTGAAATTTGTTTGGATTTAATTTTAATTTTTTTTTTTTTTTTTTTTGGTTATATAGAAATATAATATGTAATATATATTTTGTTTAATATTATTTATAATATTTAATATTTTTAAAATAATTTTTAATTATTAATCGATATTTTTTTTTATTTTTATCCTGTATAATGTATTTCTGTATAATTACGAAACAAAATTTCGTGCTATATGTTGGATTTTTGAGCTGTAAAAAATACAATTTGAAATATTTTTAATTATAATTTTTTAGTTTTAAGTTAAATTAATACTACTACTACTTATTATTATTATTATTAAATTTTAATTTATTATTAAATATAATACAGTTTTAATTAATTTTTTTTTATTTTCAATAATTTGATTAATTAATTATTTAATATTATACATTCAAGTATTTTTAATACTTATAATAATTTTCATTATTAAAATATATATTTAATAATTTTATTTATAATTAATAAATTTTAATTAATTTATTTGTGTAATTTATTATTATTTATTTGTCATTTGACAATATCCGTGTTATTTTTGAAAAATCAAATATTTTAATTATCTTAATAATTGTTATATTATTTCTAGTAGTATTTCATTTGAAATAATTTAATCCAATATATTTTATATAAAAAAAAATAGTTAAGATTAAAAATACATATTTTGACATGAAATAATATTTAAAACATTATGTGAAGGAAAAAAAAACACTATAAAAAAAAACGCGTTATTCTTTCATAACCTCGAAAAAAAAATGTTATCTTCAAATTCGTGTAATATTCGGGTTTTGTGATTAAAAAAAAAAAAAAATAAATAAAAAAGAACATTGTGTGATACGATACACATGTGAACAATGTCAGAATCGAGTGGCTTTTACAAATTATGAGTATACTTCAGTGTAAGATGCATTTATCGATAACGAAGGTAACGTCATAACGTCAGAAATATTGTGGAAAAAACCCGAAAAGAATAAAATGAGATAAAGATAGAGAAAGAGAGAGAGAGAGAGAGATCGTAAACATTTTGTTGCTTCGTGTAAACGCACTATCATCGTATCACCGACCTTTGTATGGTACGAAACATAAACCATAAATGGTGAGGAGGATATGCAAGCCAACAGCTGTTTACCAAATGGTACGAGTTCCAAGTAAATGGCACTGAAAATGGTTTTATCGTTCATCAAATAGAAATTTTCTTGGCTCAGTTTTCGAATACTCGTCTAATAGTTAATCAAAAGTATATTTTCAGTTACAAGTGTCCAAATTTAAACAATGCATTAGTCTAATTATTCTTTGAAAACGTTTTAATGCATTATCATGAAAAATTGAAACAATGAATATCGTGGTTTAATGTTTTTTTTTTTTTTTTTTTTAATAATTATTAACAAATTTTTTTTTTTTTTTGTAAAATATAAGGTAAAATATATTTCAATTTTATTTATTAATTATATTTATATTAAATTTTTAATTAATTATTATTCATTTTTAATTTATTATTATTATTACATTTAATACAATTTTAATTAATTTATTGATTTTTAATTTATTATTATTATTAAATTTAATATACAATTTTAATTAATTTAATTATTTTTATTTTTAATTTATTATTAAATTTAATACAATTCTAATTGATTTATTTATTTTTAATTTATTATTATTACATTTTAATTTATTGATTTTTAATTTATTATTATTATTAAATTTAATATACAATTTTAATTAATTTAATTATTTTTATTTTTAATTTATTATTAAATTTAATACAATTCTAATTGATTTATTTATTTTTAATTTATTATTATTACATTTTAATTTATTCATTTTTAATTTATTATTAAATTTAATACAATTATAATGAATTATTTTATTTTTTCAATTCATTATTATAACATTTTAATTTTTTTAATTATATAATAAATTTTATTAGATAAGAAATTAATTAATAAATTTACTTTTATTAAATTTAAAAATTCCCTCAAATGAAAAATTTCTTATTAAAAAAAAAAAAAAACACATTTTAATTTCCAACCACAAGAAAATAATAAAACATGTTTTTTTGCAATGCAAAATATTAATTATTGAATTAATAATTGAAACATATTTGTATTTATTTTTCAACAAAATAATTTGATATAAGTAGTATAATTAACTATAAAAAAAAAAAAAAAAATTATTTACAAAAAATATTCGACGAATATTATATAATTTACGAATAATTTTGTCAACTTGTAATATAAATGTTTGTTAATTCTTTTTATTGCTCATATCATTATTGAATATTTTTTATATAACAATATTAATAAATATATACATTAAGAAAGAATTCTTGAACATAAACAAAACACACCCATATATTCATTTAGAATTTATTTAAATATACGAACGAATGTTTTTTGTTCCGATTGACGTCATTTTAAATTAACATTTTATTAGCATTAGCTTCGTGTTTACAGATAAACTGAATGAAATAATTAATGAACACTATATATACTGTTTAACTATTCGATTCTTAATGATAATGTCTGTGTGTGTGTGTGTGTGTGTGTGTGTGTGTTCACAGACCACGTGGACAACGAATGAATAAAAAGATGAAAAATAATAAAAAAAAAAAAACAAATATCGTTTTCATTCCAACACAAAATTGTTCATGCAAAAATTAAAAAAAATGGTTTTATAGCTACAGGGCATTTCGATTACAGGATTTACAACATTTTTTCTTTTTTTTTTATGCAACCAATAAAACTCTTTTTAAAAATACAGACAAAAGAAAAATATATGTATATATGGTTTGTTTGGAATATAAACAAAAATGGAATAAAAGCCAGTTTCGAATGAACGTTTAACAAACTCCATTTCATTATGGAAAATTTTAATTGAAAAAAAAAGAATAAATAACAATTTACAGTATTTATGTTTTACATGCACTATTAAAATTCCCTGAAAATACCCTGTATATATATATATACATATATATATATATATAGTGTAGCTTGCAACGAATCGATTTGCACCGTCCAAAAAAATGCTTCGGACAAACAAAAATAAATAAATAAAAATGCAACAAAATTTCTTTTCTCGTCTGTCCAATCTCCAGGGTTCGGGTCACGTGGACGGAAAAAAAAAATTGAACCCTTTTCCCAATAAAAAAAAAAAAAAAAACTAAAAAATACAAAAGCAGAAGAAAAAGAAGGAACTCAAAAAAGAAAATGAATTAAAACAAAAATATATTTCAACTGTATCTCATAATAATAAATAATAATAGTAACAATATTTCACAAAAAAAAGACAGCCATTTTAAAATTGAGCCTAAACACCATATTTAAATACCGCACTATTACAACCAATAACAATCGCCGTACGATAAATTTCACACGTTGAAACGACACGTTCATTGGTCAAACAATATTAAAATATTAATCACCCGTTCTAACCTCAAAAAAAAAAACAAAACAAAAATTACGCAAACAAAAAAAGGAAGAAAATATGAGTAAGAGGGGAGGTGGTGGTGGTGGTGATGATGGAGGGGATTATATGTGAAAAAAATATTTGACAAGTTTCACGGATTACAGGTTACGTACAACCAACGTGCTCATCCACACGGTAAAGGGTTAACGTGGAGAGAACGACCGTTCCGGTGCACGGTTCGATGCTGTACTGGACCACTACTCTCTCTCACACACACACACACACACATTCTCTCTGTAAGTGTGAGGAGAAATTCAAAAGAGGGAGTGAGATAGAGAGTCAAGGGGTAGGGATACATCTGACAGAGATAGAACATCCAATGATAGGAGTAAAGGATACTTAAATATTAAATGAAATAAAGGGATGATTTTTCACGTAATCTATAATAATCAAAAGTGAGTGTGAAATAAATAAACCTAATTCATATGAAATAACAATGAAATGATACAAATTGGAAAAGAAAATGAGAAGTGAAGAAAGAGAAATAAGAAAAACTAGTAGAGAAGAGAAAGGGGTGGGATGAGGGGGGGGGGGAAACGCGTGCAAGAGATAGAATGAAGAAAAAAGAAACGGAAGAAAGAAAGACAAAGAGTGGGGGCAATGATAGAAGGAGTGGGGGTAAGAGTAAAGCGAATCAGAATGAACGTTTTCTTTCTCATTCTGTTTCATTTTATTCAACTAAAACACATATATACATATATGTATATATTTTCTTTCTCATTTTATATCATACTATCGAATACAGTGAGTGAGAAGGAAAAGGGAAAGGGAAAGGGAAAGGAGGGGAAGGGATGCTGCGGATGCCGAGTAGAAATTCAAACCTCTCTGGGTTTCTCTCCCGCACCTTTCACCTCCCACCCCGGTACGCCGCAGCGCGTCGCGGCGCATTTCATCCCCCTATTTTCGTGCTAGCCATCCCTCTATCCTCTCCTCACCCCCCCCCATCCCCCCTTCCGCGTCATAGTACCAACTTCCCCTACACTATAAGCAGCCCTCGGTTTCTATGTCGCAATGTATCTGCAGTCGGTGGCAGAATGCCCGGTTATGTGGTAAAACGTACCCCTTTTACAGAAGGCTTAAACCCTCTTTTTTTTTTTTTTTTTTTTTTTTTTTTTTCGTGTCATTCCTCTTTTTGGTATTTTATTCCTTTTTTTTTATTTTATTTTTTGAAGTGAAAACTTCCTTAGAATGGGTGTGATTTGAAAAAATGTAACGGAGCGGAAGGTAACGATGTAACGGAGCATTAGGCGGCGATGTAAAAGAGCGGCAGGCGTCTATAAGACGGCACCAATACTAAATAGGAAGAGAAAAAATAATAAACATGTGTGCAGATCACACGTGTTAGAAGTGAAACCTTCATAAAACTAAGTTTCGAGATAATGAGATGAATGCAGAATATCAGGTGTAGGATAATTGTAGGCGGGGGAGGGGGGTTTATTTGTTATAATATTATTATTATAATATTGTTACCACATTCAAAAATTAGTATACGTTTTTTTGACATATAATACATAACATATTACACAGTAAGCAAGTTCTCAATTTGAAGAAATGAGATGAGTTGCTTATAGTAACTAAACACTTCTCTGCGTGCACGAAATGCACGAACGCGTTCCGACGAATTCTTTCAAATTTCTCTAATATTTTCTTTCTACAGATTTTCACGACACTGTTCGTCGTTAATTTTCGTTCGAGAAACACTTAAATCACAAATTCTCAATTTGAATAAATAAGATGAGTTGCTTATAGTAACTAAAATATGTATGGTAACTATACACTTCTCTGTGTGCACGAAATGCACGAACGCGTTACGACGAATTCTTTCAAATTTCTGTAATATTTTCTTTCTGCAGATTTTCACGACACTGTTCGACGTTAATTTTCGGTCGAGAGACACTTGAATCACAATTTACAATATTTAATTGCGAATCATCTGAATAGAAAATAAAAAATAATGTTACAAAAGTGATCTATTGTGATATGCTTTTAAGAGACTCTTTTATGAGGCTCGTTACGAAAGCATTATTAAATGTAAAGAATAATATCTTTAATGGGGATAGTAATGAGTTCACTATTAGAAATAGTGAAAACGATCATTTTAAGTCATTAAATTGCATCCAATCAATATATTCCTTTTTTAATCCTTTCTACTCATACTAGACAAGCATAATCGCAATAGATCACTTTTGTAACATTATTTTTTATTTTCTATTCAGATGATTCGCAATTAAATATTGTAAATTGTGATTCAAGTGTCCCTCGACCGAAAATTAACGCCCAACAGTGTCGTGAAAATTTGCAGAAAGAAAATATTAGAGAAATTTCAAAGAATTCGTCAGAACGCGTTCGTGCATTTCGTGCACGCAGAGAAGTGTATAGTTACCATACATATTTTAGTTACTATAAGTAACTCATCTTATTTATTCAAATTGAGAACTTGTGATTCAAGTGTCATTTGACCGAAAATTAACGCCCAACAGTGTCGTGAAAAACTGCAGAAAGAAAATATTAGAGAAATTTGAAAGAATTCGTCGGAACGCGTTCGTGCATTTCGTGCACGCAGAGAAGTGTTTAGTTACTATAAGCAACTCATTTCTTCAAATTGAAAACTTGCTTACTGAATAATATATTATGTATTATATGTCAATAAAACGTAAAATAATTTCTGAATGTGGTAACAATATTATAATAATAATATTATAACAAATAAACCCCCCCCCCTATAATTATCCTACACCTGATATTTCACTTCTAACACGTGTGATCTGCACACATGTTATTTTTTTTATTTTTAATGTGTACTTGTCATTCGATGGTTTTCTTTTCTTGTCTTCTTCTTAGAAAGATGTTAATGTATATATATACATTTTTCTGTCATTTCTGTTTTTTGTCTGTCTGTCTGTCTGTCTGTCAAGTTTTCCTTTTGTCATTTCTCGTATTAATAAAGGAAAGAAAAAAAAAAAAAAGAAAAGAATAGAAGAAGAGAAGAATGAACAGAAATACCTACGTCTATTTCACCCTATTGTTTTAAATTCATCGTTCATTTTTATTTCAAACCTATCATTTTTAATTTGTCATGTTTTAAACATCGAAACAATAAGATGATGATGATGATAATGATGATGATGATGATGATGATGATGAGAATGATGATATATTACGATTTTTCTTAGGTATTTATTTTTTTTTATTTTTTTATTTTTTAAATAATTTGAAAAACAATTTTGTTCAACTTTGTTTCAAACTTTGATTTTAGGTTTAAACGTTAATCGTTTAAAATATATATTTGATATTTAATTAACATTAATTAGATATTTTTCTAATCACGTGTATATAAAGAAATGATAGATAATAAAAAATAATAAATATAATTTATTTGAAACAATTATTAATCTAATAACAGAAAAAAAAGTATATATATATAAAAATAATAAATTTTTTAAATAAACTGTATTGTGTTTTCAGTTAACCGATAAATAAAGTATCTGATTCTTTCAACATTCGTAAAATAAAAAAAAATAAAATAGCTTAGGATTTAAAAGATTAATTTGATTTATCGATTGTACTGGATAAAACACTCGTCCTATTTTTTTTTTTTTTTCTTTTCTTTTATTTGCCACGAGATGAATATACTCTGTGTTTTATCTTTCTTTTTTTGTTTTTTTTTTTTTTTTTTAATATTAAAGAATAGAAAGGGGAAAGAAAATAAAAAAAAAATAAAAAACGTAGTTTATAATTTAAATAAATCAATAATTGATTAATAAATTAATTAATTAATTGAAACATTGATACGACTTTAATATAATTTAATAATGATTTAAATCTATATATTTATAATTTCGTATTATTAATTATGTAAAATAAAAAATGAAAAAGAGAGGAAAAAAGTTGAGAAAAAAAAAATAAAAAAAAAAACATAAAAAGATTTCGAATCACTCTATGAAAAAAAAAAAAAAAAAAAAAAACAAGACCAAAATTAAACAAATAAAATCGTGAGGTTTTTAATTTAAATATAAATCATTATTTAATTAATTAATTAATTAATTAATTAATTAATTAAAACATTGATACGACTTTAATATAATTTATTAATAATTTAAATCTGTATATTTATAATTTCGTATTATTAATTATGTAAAATAAAAAATGAAGAGAGAAGAAAGGACCAAATTTAAACAAACTAAAAAAAAAAAAAAACAAAAAAAATTCGAATGATCCTATGAAAAAAAAAGAAAAAAAGGAAAAATAAAAATCATTTGAAATAGGAACAATAATCGGTCCTCGGTGGTTTTTAACATTTCATTCGTAAGAGAAGAAAAAAAAAAAAAAGAAAGAAAAAAAAAAGGAAGAAAAAAGGGTCTTTTCAGTAGAGTGGGATTAGCATGTTCAATTAAGCGGACCTTGAATCATTCTAGTACGTTTTTCAGGCCACGTTACTTTGAGCGTGTTCTTAAGAAAGTCCAAAAGAATTTTTTTTCCCAGTGGGTCTCGTGTTTAAAAAACCTAAATTATTTATACCTTCGTTGCACAGTCGTGTGATGAACAAGACAAAAAAAAAAAGAAAGAAAGAAAGAAAGGAAGAAAAAAGAAAAAAAATGGGATGAGACTTGAGAGACTTTTTTAAAAGTCTCCCTTCACCCCTACTACATCACGATTACACCCCACTTCACCCCATAACATGACCTTTCTTTTAGTTTTTTCTTTTTTTTTTTTTTCTTTTTTCTTTTAAAGTTCAACTTATAAGCTCGTAAATCATTTCCTCATAAGTTTTGATAATTAATGATTTTCTTCCATTAGTATCTTGTTTTAATTTTTTGTATTTTTATGAACAATATATTGTAGTGGATAGTAATTAAAAAAAAAAAATAATAGAATAAATTGTTTTAAATATTAATATGTAAAATTATAATGTTAAATATTTATAATATATTAATAATATTTATAAATAATAATAACAATATAAATATTCTAAATATTGTTATGAAAAAATTATAATATTAAATATACTATAATATTATATAAAATTAATTATTAGTATTATAATATTTAAAAATAATATAAAATAAAATATTCTAAATATTATTATAAAAAAAAAAATTATTTATATTAATATAATATATAATAATAATATTTATAAATAAAAAAACAAAATAAAATAAAATGTTCTAAATATATATATATAATAATATATAACATTAAAATATTAAATATATATAATATATTATACAATATAATGGAAGTGTGTGGAAGTGTATTATACAATATAAAATTATATTTATATATTAATATATTATATTATTATAAAATAATATTTTTAAATAAAATAAAATAAAAAATATTTTAAATATTATTATATAAATTTATTTAATTATTGTAATATATTAATAATATATTTATATAAAATAAAATAAAATATTCTAAATACTCTTTTATCATTTTTTTTTATTATAATATATAATAGAAATTTATTTTTAATTTAATTTAATTTAATTAATTTTAATTTTTTGGGGAATTTTATAATTAATATTATTATAACATTTAACACAACAATATTATATTATAACATAACAAAGTATCTATTTATAATTATAAATGTTTAAATATTTATATATATATATATTTAATTCAAATGCACAGTAATAAGAACAAATGTATGTATCTCAATATAATATTACATAATTTAATTGGTATATAATAAATTTATAATATCTTTATTATTATTATCATGAACAAAAAAAAAGAGAATCCAACATTTCTATTAAACAATTTCTTCGTTCGTATAAATTTGCTTTAATTAATTTTTTTTTTTTATTATTATTATTATTATCCTTTTTGTTTTTATTTCACTACTATATTGATTATTTTTCTCTTACAAATTAGTTGGGTGCGGCAAATGCAATAATTATATATGTAAATAAATCGTTTGCTTAGTCAATACAATAGATGATTATCTTTCAAATTTATAACACACACATCATTTACATTTAATATATTTATCTTATATAAACGATAGTCATTCCTATTTATTATCATTATTATGTTGTGTTGCTGTTAGTATGTATTTATTGATCAGTTTTTTTTTCTTTTTTTTTCTTTTTTTTTTTTCTTATTGTAAAAGAAACACAATTTTTGTTCTTTTTTCTTTTTTTCTTTTTTTTTTTTTTTTCATTACGAAATAAACTTTTCACGAATTATTCTTTATACTTTATTATTAATTAACAATAATAAGCTGATTATTTTTTTTTTTTTTTTTTTTTTTTAGCAATAAATTTCTTTTCTCTTCATATTATTCTTCATGCACAAATATTTATAACAATTAATACATATTTTAAAACAAATAAAAAAAAAAAAAAAAAACAGAATGCATATATGAAAAATAATCAGCTTCTTCTTTGTGTCATTTAAATCAACAAATATGTTTACGTCGTTTATAGGAACATTATTATTAATAATTATAATCTCAACTATAGTTTTTATTCTCTCTATAAATCTAAAAAAAAAAAAAATTGAAACTATATATATATATATATACATATATATGTATAGTAGTTATATGTATATTTATATACAAATTAAAACCTAAATTAAAATGAACATTTGAAATTTAAATTAAAAAAAAAAAAAAAAAAAAACATTTGGTATCGTATAATCGATTAAAATTAACTAATTATTTAACATAATAAAACTTATCTATATATATATATATAACTGTGTATGTATAACGTGTGTATTAAAAAAAAAAAAAAAAAAAAATAGAAAAAATAACCAATGAAAAATTGAATAGAAACAAAATCGCAATATTCTACTTGAAAAAAAAGCATATGTCGCATAGATCGTAAAAGCGGAAAGGTTGGGGGTGGGGGAAGGGTGGGAGTGGAGGAAGGGTGGTATTTGTACAACATAAACGCAAGTACATAATGCCCTAATTAATAATACGCGAATTGTATGTATATATCAATTAGTAATAATAGTTAATAATAATAATAATAATAATAATATCTTACTTTGTACGAAGTAAAATAAAATGGCAGAAAAAAAGTGTTATTGCTATTACAAAATAATTAAAAAAAAAAAAAAAAAAAACGTATAAATTTATGTACATTAATTAATTAATGCAACAAATTAACTTTTTAACAAGTTGAAATAATAAATGCATGAATATATGTATTTTTCGTAACACACACACACACACATATATATATATATATATATATATATATATATATATATATATATAATCCATCGATAATCGATCTTTGTAATATTTTTTTAAACCAAAAAAAACATTATTAAAATACAATTTTAAATAATAATAATAATAATAATAATAATAATAATAATAATAATAATCTAATAAAATATATAACATAACATTAATTAACATATAAAATAATTATTACAAGTATTTATATATATATATATATATATATTGTTATTTAACCTTTTTACTAGGGGGCGTTGAAGATAAAGTAGAACCCTAACCTATAAAAAGCGTCAAATTGTTTTGTTTCTTTTGGTAAATAATAAAAATAATATTAAATATGTACAATACAAATTCACAAAGATATAATTTCTTTCAATGATTCATTAAAATTGAATGATTTATTCTCATAATTTTCATAGTCCTTAAAATTCATCGTCACCAAGTTAAAAGGTTAAATTTTTTGTTTAATTTTTGTTGTTTGTTTCATTTTATACTATAATAATTTATCATTAACAGTGTAATGTATAATTGAAAACGCGTGTGGTGTATGTCTATAAATAAAAATTATACATACATATATATATATATATATGAAAAAAGAATTTCATTTTGAAAATTGTCGAAAATTTTCTTCTTTTGTTTTTGTATTGTTTTGGTTTTGTTTTGGTTTTTTTTTTTGTTTAAGTTAAATAAAGAAGAAAAAGTAATTACACTGTTTTATGAAAGTTTAACGTCGTTTGAATAATAAACATACATGCATACATGCATACATACATACATACACATACATAAACATAAAACGTACGTAAAATGTCGCACTATCACTGTCAATCATGATTTTAACGAATTTTCACTGTCCTTTTCTTCATTCTTGCGTTTTTCCCATTGATTGATCCTTTTCAATGGATAACAAATGGCAGCTGATAGAAATATCAGACTACCTGACAGGTAAAATGAAGCATCGTAACTACCCATGGCGTCCTTGAAAGCTCCTGTTTACAGAAAAGATATAAAAGAAAAAAATATAACCAATTTTTACATTACTTATTTATTTTTATTAAATTTGTTTGTTTGTTTTTTTTTTTTTTAATAATTTCATTGAATCAATTAAAAGTTTAATTATAAATTTCGTATTGGAAATTATTAATGGTTCTTTTATTTTCTTTTGAAATTATAGGTTATGTTATACTATATTTTATTTACTGAGACACTAATAATTTAATTGTAGAATTAAATGCATAGTACTGCAATAAAATTGTAATTTTTTTTTATAGGTTAATTAAATTATCAAGTTATAGGTTATGTTATATGGTTATAGTATAATATGCCTAATATTAGGTTATGTTATACTAAAACACTAGTAATTTAATTTTAGAATTAAATGCATACTAATACAATAAAATTGTAATTTTTTTTATAGGTTAATTAAATTATCAAGTTATAGGTTATGTTATACTAAATTTTATATACTAAAACAGTAGTAATTTAATTGTAGAATTAAATACATAATACTGCAATAAAATTGTAATTTTTTTATAGGTTAATTAAATTATCAATTTATAGGTTATGTTATATGGTTATAGTATAATATATCTAATATTAGGTTAGGTTATACTAAATTTTATATACTAAAACAGTAGTAATTTAATTTTAGAATTAAATGCATAGTACTGCAATAAAATTGTAATTTTTTTTATAGGTTAATTAAATTATCAAGTTATAGGTTATGTTATTTGGTTATAGTATAATATACCTAATATTAGGTTAGGTTATACTAAATTTTATATACTAAAACAGTAGTAATTTAATTTTAGAATTAAATGCATACTAATACAATAAAATTGTAATTTTTTTATAGGTTAATTAAATTATCAAGTTATAGGTTATGTTATATGGTTATAGTATAATATACCTAATATTAGGTTATGTTATACTAAATTTCATATACTAAAACACTAATACTCTTAAATTTTAGAATAAAATTGATTTTTTTTTAATAAATACAACCAAGATCAAATTACGTTTTAATTAATTGAAAATCATTAAAATTTGTCATCTTTAAAATTAATTATTTAATACAATTTGAAAAGAAGAAAAAAACAAACAAACAAACAAATAACGTGAGAATATAAATAAATTTATGTTACATCCAATAAAATAATTAGATGTGTCATCCGAGATAAATGTTATATAATAATTAACAAAAAAAAAACAAACAATTTGTTATTAATAATCCAAACGAACAAATAAGATTTGACGTTACGAATCGTTTAATTTATTTTCGTTCGTATCGACAAGATAATAATTGGTTGTTGGTTGCAAACATAGAAAAAAAAAAAGAGAAAAAGAAAAAAAAAGAAGAAGAAGAAGAAGAAAAATAAAAATCATGGTAGGAAATAGAGACGATCGATAATATTTCTAATCACCTGCAATAGGTGCGCCTACAGCTGCAGCCACGCCTTGAAACAGTAGGAGTAATCCAAATGCGTTTGTCAACTTCTCCAGTCCTAGAAGATCTACTACGAGGATTGATCTTAACGATGCGAACACAGCTACAAATTTTGAAAAAAAAATTATTTTTTTTTTAAATAAATAATTAAAAAAAAATACAACAAAATAAAATACAAAATAATTCAAATAGGTATATAAACAAATGATTTTGTTTCAAAACTTTGAACAAATTAAACCAAATTATATCAATTCGTTTTTATTTTATAATTCATTATTATTATTATTATTATTATTATTATTATTATTATTATTTGGTTATTTTAGAATTTAAATCAATAATGAATTTTAATTATATAGGTTATGTTCTAAAATAAAATTATTAGTGTTTTAGTATATAAAATGTAGTATTAAACAACAACAACAAAATACATAACCTATAATATGAAAATTAAATTAACCTATATATAAAATTTAGTATAAAAGAAAACATAACCTATATATTTTACAAAATATTATTATTCTTAATATTATTAATTATTATTAGTATTGTTATAAATATTATTTGGTTATTTTTCGAATGGTATTCATAATCTATTTTAATATTTTTTAAAAATATACTTACATATGCTTAAACCAAAACACGCAGCGTAGAAGAATTGATATCCTTCAGTTAAGGATAATCCTGATAACATTGTTAATAATCCACCAAGACTGATAAATATATTATTAACTATGAGAGCATCAACACCCGGTATACTACTAGCAAGGCCGCAAACTACACGACCTACGGTATTTCCTATACCGATAACGGAAACTAGAAACATGGCTGAAGATGGTTCTATTCCAGCCATTTTGGCACGATCTTAAAAACAAATGAAATATTTATTTAAACTATATTATAGACATATATAT